>NC_138733.1:5271984-5319484 GCF_965113295.1 Leuciscus leuciscus | reverse complement strand
AGGGATCGCCCAGCCACCCTGCGGAGAAAGCTTATTCCGGCCACCTGTATTCGGGATCTTGTCCTTTCGGTCATGACCCAAAGCTCATGACCATAGGTGAGAGTAGATTGACCGGTAAATCGAGAGCTTCGCCTTGCAGCTCAGCTCTTTCTTCACCACGACCGACCGGTACATCAACCGCATTACTGCAGAAGCTGCACCGATCCGTCTGTCAATCTCCCGTTCCATCCTTCCCTCACTCTAAACAAGACCCCAAGATACTTGAACTCCTCCACTTGAGGCAGGAACTCTCCACCAACCTGAAGTGGGCAAGCCACCCTTTTCTGACTGAGAACCATGGCCTCGGATTTGGAGGCGCTGATTCTCATCCCAGCCGCTTTACACTTGGCTGCAAACCGTCCCAGTGCATGCTGAAGGTCCTGGTCTGAATGGGCCAACATGACAACATCATCGGCAAAAAGCAGAGACGAAATCGTGTGGTCCCCAAACCTGACACCCTCCGGCCCCTGGCTGTGCCAAGAAATTCTGTTTACCGAACAGAACCGGTGACAAAGGGCAGCCCTGCCACAGTCCAACATGCACCGGGAACAAGTCTGACTTACTGCCGGCAATGCGAACCAAGCTCCTGCTCCGGTCGTACAGGGACCGGACAGCCCTTAGCAAAAATCCGAAGGCGCAGGGAAACGACCTTCTCGTTCACCGGGGTGAACTCCAACACATGGCGGCTGAGTTGGGGGGCTATAAGCAAACCCACACCAGCCCGCCGCCTCTCACCATGGGCATTTCCAGAGTGGTAAAGAGTCCATCCTCTCTCAAGGAGTGTGGTTCCAGAGCCCAAGCCGTGCTTGGAGGTGATCCCGACTATCTCTAGTAGGTTGCATTTACCTGTGAAAACAAACCTGGAAAGAGACGTGAGGATTTGAGGATTTCTAGTCAAACTGACTGATCAGCTTTATTTAACCTTATGATTTGAAATGATTCGTTTCAGCCTTGAATGGAAGTTCCCCAAACCGGAAGTGCCACCCATAATTCAAAACGCGTCAGGGATAAGGTGGATATCGTTATCCCCACATCATCACTCGTGTTTATTGGATCCCTCCCATCCTCTGGTGTCGGCGCTGTTCAGAAAAATCAAAAGTGACCTTATAAATCTATGTCTGGGTTTGTTTTAAAGCAACACCAAAGATTTTTTTTGTACCTTAATAATGTTTCCAAAATGGTTTCAGTGGTTCATCAACTCGTAACAGGGTGAACGGCACTTCTGCATTCACTTTGCAACCCTCTATCGGCTATACCAAGCACTTGCACTATGCAAGTTTGCCAGATCGGGTAGCAGATCTGTAGTTCAAATGGGATCTAAGAAACTACAAATTTGACTTGCTTTACGGCAAGCGTTACAATAGCAAAAAAATAGCAAGCAATGTCATTTTGTTTTTCTTCGTTTCTGATGTCGCAATACATCGTACAAATCATGCAACATACTGTACCTTGTCTGTGGACATTGTTCATTCCAAAGCCGGTGCTGGATAAACAAATAGCGTGCGTGCGACGGTAGGCTGCGGTAGGCTAAATTATTTACGACAGTGGTAATGGACAGTTCCACTTCCAACCTGCAGGGGGACCGAAGAAGAAAAGGGCTTTGGTGTTGCTTTAACCCTGTCCTAAAGATCCTGGATCAGCGCTCATTCGCTCGCTCACTCTCCCTGGTTGTGGAAGTGATGTTATTTTAGTCAAACCCCCACCAGCACGTTCACCGGATCAAATCTCTCTCTCACACACACACACACACACACACACACACGTCAGTCTTCAATGTGTCTCTCACGACACCCAGAGGACTCGCTGACCTGTGTGTCTACAGACAGGGAGAGCAGGGTAGACCAGGATTCGTCGAGCTCAGTGTAGATGTGAAGGTTTGAGAGATTAACATGGGCAACAGAGCATCCAGAAGAAACTCTGACGGTACGTCACACTGATTTATATCTGACTGTCCGTCTTTCGGTCCGTCTTTCTGTGAGTTTTGACTATATTTAGTCTCTGGTGAACAATGCTCCCTCAGTAATGCGAGTTGGGTTGGGTTTGACATGTAGAGTGACTAAAGAAAGAAACAACCAATCAGAGTGCTTAAAAGTGACCATGTGACCAGGTAAGAGGAGTTTAGGTGTGTTTTTTTTTTTCCTCTCTTAATTTAATTAAATAGTTAAGTACTATTTTTGGCATTTGTTTTACATAGATTTTTTTTTAAAATATAGTTAAAGTAGGTAAAATGTTAATACAAATAATAAAATATAATATGCACAAATAAATGGTACATAATTAGCACTTTCCATGCTATGACCATTCATAGTGTTATTTTATTTTAGCATTTTAGCATTAAAATGGTAAATTAGCTTACTTTTTTTATATTTTCAGTTTTGTTTTTTGTTTTCAAATCCATTTTCACTTAACCATATACAAAACCATAAACAATCTTGTGCCGTTCCAATAATTATAATTTAATATTTCTAAATTAGCTTAATTTTATTTTGAATTCAGTTTAGTCATTTTAATATTTCAACTTTTGAGTTTTCCATCTAACATTTATAAATATTTTATCAGCTTACAACAAACAAAATTTAATAACCAATTATATTTTAGCATTCAACAGCTAAAGCATCAAATGAGTTGAGTTGGGTTGGGTTTGACATGTAGAGTGACTAAAGAAAGAAACAACCAATCAGAGTGCATAAAAGTGACCATATGACCAGGTCATAGGAGTTTAGGTGTGTTTTTCCTCTCTCTTAATTTAATTTTACTAGTAAAGTACTACTTTTGGCATTTGGTTTGCATAGACAGAATCTCTAGTTAAAATGAACAACTGAACCCAATGACGAAATCAAATGAATCACTATGACAACAAACAAGGCAGGGAGAAACGGTGCAAATGAAAACAAAACCGAGTTCTAGATGTGAGACAGAGAAACACACTCGATCTCTTACACACATGCTCGTTTCCTGAGGGTGTGCAGGTCAAATATAAATCTGGCTGTGACAGATTATGTGTTTGCTAAAGGAGGCTGTGTGTGTGTTAAGAGAGAATGTGCACGTGCGAGTGAGAGTGTGTGTGTGTGTGTGTGTGTGTGTGTGTGTGTGTGTGTGTGTGTGTGTGTGTGTGTGTGTGTGTGTGTGTGTGTGTGTGTGTGTGTGTGTGTGTGTGCATTTACATAGCAACGAATCACTAATAATTCAGTGTTTTGTGTTGTTAACTTGTGAGGATTTCACCTCAAGCGACCTAAGAGACTTCCACTTTGCCAGCCACAGTTTTTCTCTTGTACATGATGATTAGGGCGAGTAAATCTGAATTGGGTGATGTCACACTAAAACTGAACTGATATATAATCCCGTGCACATGCATTTTGAGACATTCGTAACACTGTTCTCTTGTGTGTTTCCCCCAGCCGGGGCATATTACCCTGCTCAGCCCCAGTTTACACCCCCTGTTGCCCCAGCGCCTGTGATCATGAGCCCCGCCCCCCCACAGCAACAGCCCCCGCCCCCTCAACAGCAGCAAGCCCCGCCCAGACGCGAACGCAAGCCGGTAAGCCATGAATCGACACGCATCTACAGCTTCTGTGTTCCTTGTGTGAAGGTGCTTTGAGATTTGTTTATATTTTTACTTGCATCTCCTGAAAATATTGCTGTCTCTAGGTTTTTAATTTGACATTTTTTATCAGCAATGTTTTTTGCTAATTAACAATCATTTTGCTCAGTAATTATTTTAGTGAGCCGTATATGTCATCTATACAGATTAATGTGTCATTTTTATCAGCAATTTATTTGCAAATTAACAATCATTTTGCTCAGCAATTATTTTAGTCAGCCGTATGTCATCTATACAGATTAATTTGTTAATTTCATGCCTCTATAATTGCCACAAAAACTGAGCAAATCCGGTCTTTGAAAGGACTGGCTCTCTGGGTCGATGTGATTTACGAAGGCATTTATGTGCAGTCAAGTGAAAGTTTAATAAGATCATCTTTCCTGTTTGAAATGGTTTGCAAAGATTCACCTGAATGTTGTTGTTGTCCTGCTCAGAGGAAGTTTTCTTCATTAACACACACAATGTTTATTTGTATAGCACTTGTAAAAACAACCACAGCTGACCAACGTGCTTAATGTCAGGATACACAAAGAAAAAAAGAAAAAAACCAACACAGTAGAGAATGTAACAGTTGCAAAACTCTACTTAAAATGAGTGTTAAGGAATACAGGTGGGTCTTAAGCAACGAATTGAAAAGGCACGCTGCTCGTGTTTTGAATATATATATACACACACACACACACACACACACACACACTCTGAACCACAAAACCAGTCACATGGGTCATTTTTCTGAATTTGAGATTTATACATCACATGAAAGCTGAATATATAAGCTTTCCATTGATGTGTGGTTTGTTAGGATAGGACAATATTGGTCGAGATACAACTATTGTAAATCTGGAATCTGAGGGTGCAAAAAAATCGAAACATTGAGAAAATCTCCTTTAAAGTTGTCCATTTATGTTGGCGATTGTGCAGCATTCACTCACAAAAATAAATGTTTTATATATTTACGGTAGGAAATTTACAAAATATCTTCATGGAACATGATCTTCACTTAATATCCTAATGATTTTTGGCATAAAAGAAAAATTTATAATTTGGACCCATACAATGTATTGTTGGCTGTTGCCACAAATATACCCATGTGATCCAGGGTCACATATTTTTAAAGGGGTGGTATAATGCCCTTTTCATAAGATGTAAAATAAGTATCTGATGTCCCCAGAGTGTGTATATGAAGTTTTAGCTCAAAATACCCCACAGAAAATTTTCACTTTTTGAGGGTGAGCAAAAACAAAATGTATTTGTGTGTCCCTTTAAATGCAAATGAGCCGCTGCTCCCGGCACAGGGGGCGGAGCTTCAAGTGCTCATGTCCTTTTACCTCACACACACATGCACTGAATTTCAAAAACTTTTAGCCTTTTATGTTCAAACCGCAGTCAGATTTATAGATTATTATGACAGAATATGTTAATCAATGACTAGAAGATAACTACACATAAGCTACATAAATTCATCAACTAACCATTCAGAAATGTCCTGTTGCTTCTACATGTTGTCACTTCTTCTTGAGTCTCTCCATCAATGTCTGACTCCGGGCTGAACATAAAAGGCTAAAAAAAATTACATTTTCAGTGCATGTGTGTGTGAGGTAAAAGGACATAATCTGTTGAAGGTCCGTCCCCTGTGCTGGGAGCATTAGCTCATTTGCATTTAAAGGAACAGACACAAAACGGTGCGTTTTTGCTCGCCCTCAAAAAACGACAATTTTAACATGCTATATAAAAATATCTGTGGGGTATTTTGAGCTAAAACTTCACACACACACTCAGTCTCTGACTTATTTTACATCTTGTGAAAAGGGCATTAGCCTATACCACCCCTTTAAACTTGTGTTGAAGTCGCCAGTCGATGTCATTTCGTCTTCAGTTTAAAAAAAAAATCACGTTTAACGGTGCAATTCCTGGTAAAAGAACTGCATTACCCATGATTCTGTGTAACATTTATTATCGAACAGCTCTATATAAAAAGTTGGATATTTACTGTATTATATCCAACTTTATCTGCATTCATACAGTACTCTTAGTCTGATTGCTTTTAGCATTGCAAAGTGTAAACTATATTATTGCCCAGCACTAATATGATACATGTGACTGTAAGGCATGAAGATATTAAGATGTTATAAACATAAACATGCTTTTAAAAACAATGTGTATTGTGAAAGTGCTATAGACTTCACTTGGCTTATGCATTTGTACACATCTGGTTGTTTTGCAGTAAACTTAAGCTACATTTATTTCTATTCTTTAAATAAAGCATTTTGTTTTAAAGTGCTTTTTTATTGCATTCCTCGCAATTCTTTATGCAGTTTATTCCTTCATTAAAGATGTCTGTTTATCAAATACTACCGGTAAGTTATGTTGTGATGTACCTTGTAGCTGGTTGGCTTATAACTCTTTAACAGAGACTTCTTAAAACAAGAAACAAAGAACCACTGAAAAAGTGGACAGATATTAGGATCTTTTGGGTGGCGCTGATGAACTTAAATATGGTTTATACAGGCAGCTCCAGCTTAAAGTCAGCATGAATAGTCTTTTCTTCCCTTTAGTGCCGTATATATGAGTAAAACTGCTTCTGGAACAGGAACAAATGTGGGCGGGGCTTGATTTTTGTCTGTGGGGAATTAATTGGTTGGTCGTGGTTTGCTATTGGTGGATCTCATGTGAGTGACAGGTTGCCCCGCCCTCATGCCAGTAATGACGTCATCAGAGAAGAGATGCTCATTCGAATCCCAAAAAACGTGCATTCGAATTTTTGGTGTGTCGAGGCGCGCGAGACATGATGACATAACTGGCGCGTTTAGTTTTTGTTAGCTTATCCAGTATACAGCGCGGTGCGGCTGTGTTTTTCATTTGGAAAATGGCGGGAAAGTCGAAAAAACGTTAGGAAAAGTTCGGAAGTCGGGAAACATCAGTCAGAGCTGAGCGTGCGTTACATCAGCTGGAAACATAGTCAACAAAAAGTGCTCAGCACTCGCTGCAGATCAAGCTGAGTGCCTGGTGTTTTTGACGAACAGTATGTAGATGTAGTGAGTAACATTAGAAGTGGATTGTTTCTGAATGGCGGTTTGCTATTTTGTGTTCATGTAACGTTAGTTTTACGCAGTCTGTTGAAGCGCGTTTTCTCAGGTTACTGATGCACTTACACCGTTTTATGCACTATTGTAACCTAAATTTACTCGCATGCACATTAAGGAAATTATATTGTATTTAAAACCAATTGTTTTAAAAGTTATTGCACTTTAAAAAGTGAATGTCATTTAATTTCAATAAAATATTGCGACGCTTGATTTGCTTTAATATTTGCTTATTACACTCGCTTGTGCCCTCTTGTGGGCATAGGAGACAATACAGTACTTCTTTTCCTCTTAACATTCTACGGAAGCCCTGAACCACAATGTAAAAAAATTATAAAAAATTCTAGCATTTCGAGAATAAAGTCGAAATATTTCGAGAATAAAGTAACGAGAATACAGTCTTCCGTAGAAGTTCTTATTTATTAATTTTTTGGTTTTAAAAATGATGAATCTAAATATAAGCTTTTTACTTTTATATGAGCTTTCAACAAAAGGAAATTCTACAGGTGCTAATGTATTTGCGCAGTGTATTTTGTAACGTCCTATAACAAATGGTAATGCCGTGTTGTTAGTTTAGCACCTGTAGAATTTCCTTTGGTTGAAAGCCCAGATAAAAGTAAAAAGCTACTGTTTTGTTTAGATCCATGTCAGGCAGTTCGACTTCACGAGCGCATTTCTTCACACACACACACACACACACACACACACACACACACAAAAACTTCTACGGAAGACTTCTCGTAATTTTGACTTTATTCTCAAAATATTACGACTTTATTCTCGTAATGTTTCGACTTTAATCTCGAAATATTTTGTCTTTAATCTCGAAATATTTCGACTTTATTCTCAATGTTTCGACTTTATTCTCGTAATGTTTCGACTTCACGTAATGTTTCGACTTCACGTAATGTTTCGACTTCACGTAATGTTTCGACTTTATTCTCGTAATGTTTCGACTTTATTCTCGAAATGTTTCGACTTTATTCTCGAAATGTTTCGACTTTATTCTTTTTCTTTTTTACGTTGCGGTTCAGGGCTTCTGTAATTGCCTTTAGAATTTGAATATAATATTCGAATTTTGCTAATATGTAAGAAAGATATTTGAATTTAGCCTCTCAGCCATTTTGACAGCCCTATTGTGCTTTTAGCCTGAAATGCATTGGTCCTGTTGTTCTGTTGATGCACTGCTGTATTTCCACAGCCGGTCAAAGGTCATTTCCACTAAGGGACACTGGTGAAGCATCAGCGCTTCAGTGTGGGATGTGTTAGCGTGTGTTTGCTGCTGTTATCAGGGTCTCTGGGAGCTCACAGCTGGGAAACTGCACTGGACTTTGACTTATCGTGTCTCGCATTCAGTCCGTCAGTGAGGTTACATTTTAGAGGAATAGAAACTGAGCGAAAGTTGTGGAAGGAGGAGAGGCGGAGAAGAGAGAGGAGAGAGAGAGGGAGCTGCAACGAGCTGTTGTATTATGTAATATATGAATTAATGTATTTTCCATCAATACTGACACACAGGACATGGGAGTTTAATCCTCATGAAATTACATGTTGGGATATAGCCTTATGTCTTCATGACATGCTTTACGTCATGATTTTCAATTTAAAAAATAAAAGAAATTGTGAAAAAACGGCTGATCGCTTTATGAATTGACAGTCTTTCTGCTAATCTACAACTTATTTGCCATTAAAGATTTATTTTGGATTGAGCTTGATTTGGAGTAAATGCTCCCTGATAATTTTGTTTTTATTTTATTGTATTTTTTGGAATCCTCAAACAAACTGATGAACGGCATTCAATGATTAAGAATCAGATTTAATAATAAACATATTTTGATGTCGATTGTCTGGTTTATTTATCATATTTTAGTTATTTTGGCTATAGTTGAAGTTCTGAATGGCCCGTAAGATTTTTAAAATACAGTATAAACAGTGAAATATTATTACAATTTAAAATAACTGCTTTAAAATAATTAATTAATAGTAATTTATTCCTGTGATCAAAGCTGAATTTTCAGCATCATTACTCCAGTCTTCAGTGTCACATGATCCTTCAGAAATCAGTATAATATGAGGATTTGATGCTCAATAAACATTTATGATTATCATCCATGTTGAACACAGTTGAGCTGCTTGTGTATATATTTTATTTCCGGATTCTTTGATGAACAGAAAGTTCAAAGGAACAGCATTTATTTGAAGTAGAAATCTTTTGCGACATTAAACGTGTGAGATTTGAACAATTTAAAGCACCAAAGTCAGTGGGTTCAGTTCTAGGGCTCCACGTGGCTCTCAGTCTCCACCCCCGTCTCTCTCTCTCTCTCTCTCTCTCTCTCTCTCTCTCTCTCTCTCTCTCTCTCTCTCTCTCTCTCTCTCTCTCTCTCTCTCTGTGTGTGTGTGTGTTCAGTGTGGTGGGCGTTCCACATTCCTGTGCACTCGTTTCACAAGGCCGAACTCTCTCTCTCACTCTATTTTTCCTTCCCTGCTCTCCTGTACGTGAGAGAGAGTTTGAGGCCCGTGTCGGCCCAGGCCGTGTGTGAATGTGCTGCCCAGTTTAGTGTGTGCGAGTCAGGCTGAGTTTAAACTTCAGCCCCAGGATGAGCCGGGCCTAGAAGAGCTCAACCCCTCCGTCCGAGGGGAGGAAGGTAGGGAATGTGCTGTCTCATGCGTGTGTGTGTGCGCGTGTGTGAGTGTGTGTGTGGGGGGGGGTGTTTGTCTCGTTGAACTGGTAAGCCGATATATATAATTCATTGCGATAGATAAGTTGGACAAACAGACTGCTTTGAGTTTGTACGAGTTTTAAGAGGCCGTGTGAAAGTTTTCCAGGCTCTTGTGCATTCTCTTCTTTATAAGGTGCTCCAGTGTGTGTGTGTGTGTGTGTGTGTGTGTGTGTGTGTGTGTGTTTGCCAGAGACATTCGTTGCATATTTTGTCTCTTGCAGCACTGATAAATGCTTCTTGGATTGAATCACTCGCTGTTGTTGATGTTTTCCTGTTGTTCGAACTGTTTTCCATGTGGTGCATGTTAAGTTGTCATGTTCTCATACTTTGTTACATGTTTTAAATGCTTCTCTCTAGATCAGAATCAGAGACCCTAACCAGGGAGGTCGTGACATCACAGAAGAGATCATGTCAGGTGGTCGCAGTGGCTTGACACCGACGCCTCCACAGGTAACACACACACTTTACACACCCTCATGCCGATTCAAATGACTTATAGCACCAAATTGCTATGACACATTTTCTATCAATACTGATGCGAATTTCATTTAATTACATTAAATGATATGTTGGGATATTGTCATCATGACATGTTTTGTGTCATGATTTATCATTATCAATGCGTTGATTTTGTGAAAGAACAGCTCACTATTTTGTGAATTGAAAGCATGTCCGATAATCTACAACATTAAACATTTTGGAGTGATCTGTATTTGGAGTTAACCCTCTGGTGCTGCTCGTGTGCCGCTCAAAAAATGACTGGAATGAACCCTTTGGTTCTCGTCACGTGTTGGTCAAAAATGACATAAATTAACCCTTTGGCTCTCCTCACGTGCCAGTCAAAAATGACCGTTTAAATTTTTTACTTTTTTTTATTATTTCAATTAAGTGAATGTACTATATTTTAATTTGATTAAAAAAAATTCTTTCATATTTTTGTATTTTTAGGGTATATTATGGTACTAAATTATATTTATGGAATAGTTATGATCCAAAAACCTGTTAACCACTTTTTGAGTATAGACTTGAAAATTAAATTTCCAACTTAATCTATCGTAAATCTCGACGTAAGTTTGGTCTATTTTAAAAGAGAACACTTGGCAGATTATTGCTGAAGTAAAAAAAAAGTTATAAATGTTTAAATTTATTCTTATGTAAAATGTACTTGTACTTTTTTTTTATGAAATATATATTTTCCAAAACATGTTTTGCTCTAAAACTGATCAAATCGAAGCCATAAATCTAAACAAGCTGTGTTCCAAATTTGAGGTTGATATCTCAAAAAAATTAGCTTCTAGTGAGATTTTCATTGGGCGCAGTCCCAAATGCTTCCACTAGGTGATAGTATTTGGTTCCCATTCATTTCAAACGCGCTCATTTTTGACCACGAACAAAACGAGTGTGAATTTTTTTTTTTTCAGGACCATTTAACCTTTTCGAATCATGTAAATTATTATTTATTTATTTTTTATGTTCACACAGCAAGTGCCAAAACCTTTACCAAATTTCGCACCATTCTGGTGAAGTGAAAAATTCGTGTAAAAAAAAAAAAACAGCACCAGAGATACAATGCTTTTTTACAAGAGAAAGAATCGTTTTTTTTATTTAATGGTATCCTCAAACTGATTAGCTGTCGTAAAGCTCAACCCCATTTAATTATTCAGAATCATATTTAATCATAAATGTATTCGAAGCTGTGATGATTTATGATGTTTCGTACAAATAATATATAATGAATTTTCATTTTTGCATAAACTATTTCTTAAAGCCCAACGGTGACAACGCCACGTCTCCGGTCGTCATGACAACCAGGGCGGAGTTTCCCATCCCTCCAGGTGAAAGCCCATTACCCGACACCCCGCATACTCCGCCCCCTACCAGTCCGATAAGCGACACGGTAGATGCTCCGCCCCTAGCGCCTGCAGACGACGCCCATGTGACGCCTACAGTGGTGGATTTGCCCCCTTTTAATACTGCAGAAGCCACACCCCCTAAGAGCAAAGAGGAGGGGCCTGTGAATGTACCGATGCCGGTCCCCACCCCCCAGGCGGAGCCTGTGCTTGAATCTCCGATAGTGCAACCGGAGGAGCTCCAGCTGTTCAACGGAGTCCCGGCAAGAGACATCAGCCCTATTGCTGAGCCAGACATCACTAAAGAAGCACCACCGATTACCATGGAAATTCCTGATAGGACTGTTCCTCTTCAGGTTGTCAAGGAGACCCCTGTTGCGGTTGTTAAGGAAGTGCCAGCTCCTGTTGTTAAGGTGCCAGCTTCTGTTGTTCAGGAGCCTACTCCTCCATTTTTCAAGGAGCCTATTCCTCCGGTTGTCAAGGAGCCTATTCCTCCGGTTGTCAAGGAGCCTATTCCTCCGGTTGTCAAGGAGCCTATTCCTCCGGTTGTCAAGGAGCCTATTCCTCCGGTTGTCAAGGAGCCTATTCCTCCGGTTGTCAAGGAGCCTATTCCTCCGGTTGTCAAGGAGTCTATTCCTCCAGTTGTCAAGGAGCATATTCCTCCAGTTGTCAAGGAGCATATTCCTCCAGTTGTCAAGGAGTCTATTCCTCCAGTTGTCAAGGAGATCCCTGTTCCTGTCAAGGAGACCGCCGCCCCTGTCGTCAAGGAGACCACCGCTCCTGTTGTAAAGGAGACCCCTGCTCTTGTTGTCAAGGGAACCCCTGCTCTTGTTGTCAAGGCAACTGTCCCTGTGGTTGCCAAGGAAGCGCCCAAAGCGGTTGATTCGGAAGCCCTGACGCAGGAGACTGTTGTCAAGGAAATGCCTGATGTCAAGGAGACACCTACTAAACAAGTCCTGGAAACTCCACTTGTCGTCAAGGAAACACCTTCACTCGTTGCCAAGGAAACCCCCGAACCACTTTTGAGGGAAACTACCGCCCCTTCAGAGGTTGTTGCGAGCGTTTCTAAAGCCACGCCCCCTCCGACAGAAGAGCGAGAGGACACGCCCACTACACAGACCACACCCTCGGAGAGTACTTTACAAGGTGCGTAAGGCAGTTCGTAACACAGTGACAATGTTATTTTAGTATTTATTTCAGTTTTCAATGGTTTTGGTTTTAGTTTAGTTTACAACAATACTACATAGTGCAAGTGTTGACATTAGGTATATATAGTAGGCATTAGCATAAACGTCTGCCATCAGTCATGCTGGGCATGTAGAAAATATAGCTGAGCAAGTTAATGTCAACATGTTTATATCCAACTACCTGAAGAAAAACACACCTGGTTTAATGACATTCGAAGGAAACTCTAGCGCCTCCTTGAGTTTGGAGGTTTGATGCCTTCTAGACCTGCACAATTCTTTCATGATTATGGTTTGAATGAATGATTCAGTAACTCACTAAAATAAAGATTTCACTTGTTTCATTACTGGATGAATCAGCGTTTTTGACCGAATCTCTGAATCGAGATCACAATCTTTTAACGATTAATCGTGCCGTTCTATACCTTCAATAGTAACACAAGAACACACGTTAAGTGAATGATTCAATGACTCGCTCATAAAGATTTCACTTGTTTCATTACTGGATGAATCAGCATTTTTGAACGAATCTCTTGAATGGGTGATTCAATGACTCACTCATAAAGTCTTCACTTGTTTCATTACTGGATGAATCAGCATATTTGAATGAATCTGTTGAATGAATGATTCAATGACTCACTCATAAAGTCTTCACTTGTTTCATTACTGGATAAATCAGCATTTTTGAATGAATCTCTTGAATGAATGATTCAATGACTCACTCAAAGTCTTCAATTGTTTAATTTTTGGATGAATCATCGTTTTTGAACGAATCTCTTGATTGAATGATTCAATGACTCACTCATAAAGTCTTCAATTGTTTCATTACTGTAGGAATCATCGTGGTCACACTTTATTTTGATGGTCCTTTTTGAATATTTGGTTGACTATAAGTAACGTTGCACCAGTGTGTCAACTAACTGTCATTAGAGTATTAGTAGACTGTCTGCTTAATATCTGCTAACTCTTTATACTGATAGTCCTCCAACAGACATTTTGTTGACTATAAGTTACTTTGCAAGTACATGTCAACTTATCCTAACCCTAACCCTACCAGTCTACTAATACTCTACCAACACTCTAATGAGAGTTAGTAGACATGTTGGTAAAATGTTACTAATAGTACAACAGAATGTGTTAAAGGGACCATCAAAATAAATTATTCAAAGTTTGAATCGAGATCACGATCTTTTAACGATGAATCATGCAGCTCTTATACCTATAATAGTAATGTAAGAACGTACGTTAAGTACTATATGCTAAATTAGGCAGCGTACATTGACCAAGCATTAGCGTTTGTGTACTTGCATAGAGTATGTTTCTGGTCTAAAGCTCTTTCCACTCTCCTCTGCTGGAATTTGCTGCAGCCACACTGTTTAGTCAATAGAGCATGTCTTCATACTCAGTGTGTGTTTATGTATTTGCAGTGGTTTCTGTGCCAAAGAAGAAGAGAAAAATGAAAGACCTGAACAAGAAGGAGGCGGGAGATCTTCTTGATGCCTTCAAAGAGGTGTGTAGAAGAGCGCCAACTGTTTTATGCCCAGAAACAACGACTGTGTGTTCATTCAATAACAAAAGCTCAGTCCAAGGCTTGTTCATTATGTGCGTTTGGCAGATGCTTTTATCACATCATGAGTGATGTGAATCCCAGACTCAACTTTTTTTTAACCATTTACAGGCTATAATGCAAATAAAACCGTTTTGAAAATACAGATTTCACCCGCAGTGCAAAATTCTACCTATTTTCTAGCATGGAGTGATGAATTCTGAGTGATAAAGTGATGGGGATAATGATGATAATCATTATATTAAGTAGGGCTGAACGATTAATTGCATTTGCGATAATATCGCGATATGATGAAATGCGATTTTTTTAAACCGCAAAGCTGCGATTATAGTCTGGTCACGTGACACGCGAGAGTAAACCAGTCTGATTTACAGATGAAGCATCAACTTGGCACGCGACATATACTATTTTTTACAGTCTATGGACACATATAGACCTGGCTACAGGAAATAACAGTTTGTTTAATTTATGTTATATTGTGTTATAGATTCTCTCCAACGATTCTGTATTGTATATGTCTGAGCTTAGTTTTAAACACAGACGTGTACGACGCGCGTGCTTTATAAACAACCGTATTCTGCTTGCTTCTAATTCCTCTGTCTCTCACACACACACACACGACACCACTCGAACCTTACGAGAAATAATCTTTAATAAAGTTCGGAAAAGTTGAAGCGAGTTACAAGGACATTCAGGCTTCATTGCGCAAGATATGAGATACGCGCGGTCTGCGTGATGTTACTTCAGTAAGTTAGTGCGCGGTCTCGCCCGCCGGTATTTTACTAACAAATGTTCTACGAAGGCATCATATGTCTTGGAATGCAGTTGGCTTATATATTAAAAATATGAAAATCACCGACAGAAGCTGCTTTCAATTTCAAATACTCACGTGCGTTTTGCGAAGAGCATTTGAGCATGCGGCTGTGAGCGAGTCTACGTGGTTACTGGGGTGGTAGTGGCGCAGTGGATAAGACACATGCCTTTGGTGTGAGAGACCCGGGTTCGAATCCACTGTGAGACACCAATGTGTCCCTGAGCAAGACACTTAACCCCTAGTTGCTCCAGAGGCGTGCGACCTCTGACATATATAGCAATTGTAAGTCGCTTTGGATAAAAAAAAGCGTCAGCTAAATGAATAAATGTAAATGTAAATGTTAAATGTACGTTTACATCTCAAAATGCTTTTATGACGCGAATTTACCGGTAATGTGACACAGTCAGTTATTAAACAAACAGGACAAACCACATCTTATAATTTCAAAAGAGATGAACACGTTCAGACAGCCTACTCTTAAATACTGAAAGCACTCTTTGTTTATTGCTTGTAATATTTTTTTCCCTCTTTGTTATTTGTTTTGAAGCTATATTTGTTAAAATTATTAACATGTAATTGCATTAATTTAGTTTTTTAATGTGTAATTATTATAAGTAGGCCTAATTATAATTATGTAATTAAATATTTTAAGTTTTATTAATAAGATCAATTAAAGAAAAAAAATGTATCGGCTCATGAGGTGCCTAAAGATTTCCTTCCCTATTTTACAATGATTTATTGCTTGTTTTTGTTGAAAAATAGAAAAGATAAAGAGCTTAAAAAATAATCGCATATTAAATCGCAATCGCAATATTGGTAAAAAAAATCGCAATTAGATTATTTTCCAAAATCGTCCAGCCCTAATATTAAGTGGTTTTAAGTGCTATGTGCTTACATCGAAAAATAAGTACAATGTACTTATTGTGTTCATGTTGGATAGTAAAACACTTGTGCTGCTATTGAGGTGTGATACAGGTAAGGTTTGGGACGGGTGTGGTGGTATGGGAGGGTCAACAATGTAATTATATATGTAATTACATAAATGAGTTACAGCTGTAATTACATGCAGGTATTTTTAAAATATTTAAGTACAATGGATTACACTTTATTTTAATGTGTCATTGTTACAGTGTAATTATTTAAGTACTGAGTAATATTAGTGAACTACATGTATAGGGTTAGGGTAGGATTAGGGTTTGGTTGAGGGTTAGTTGCATGTAATTATGCATAATTTACTGTTATTACTATGGTAAGTACATGTAACATATGGACACTAAAATAAAGTGTTACCGTACAATATAAAGACATGTATGTACACGATTTGTTCTGTCGTAGACAAGACCATTGCATCAAATTACTAATCTCAATGTTAGTACATAGTAGTAAAAGCCACTTAATATAAAGTGGGACCATTGTTTATTATTATTTTGAGCTTATCTAATTGGTTGATATGCATAGGCCTTTTTGAGTTAAACGTTACCTGTCGTCTGATTGTAAAGCCCACTCCACCTGAGCCAGAGGTCGCACCTGCAGTGGAGGCGGAGCTAGAGAACACGCCTCCAGTGGCTCCGCCCCCTCCGGAAGACCTGGACGAGACGTGGGAGGAGAAAGAAGACAAACTTGATGCTGAAAACATCAAACCGCGGAGTCCAACACCGACCTCACCCACCGAACAGAAATACCAGTATAAAGCAGGTAACGTGGGATAAATAATGTGCATCGGATCATTTTAAAGTTGATGTACTTCAAATTATTGCAAATTAAGGCTTGAAAATTAGTGACAAATATAGTGATATATTGATCAAGCTGATTAATTATTATGTGGCTTTGCTGATGCAACTTCCCGAATCCAGCAATGGAAAGACAAAAATGCTTTATGAACACAAATACAAAACCAGCAGCTCATTTGGAGGGAAGAATCAAAATACGAAGCAGAAGGAAATTATCTTTATTTTAACATAGATTTGGGAACAAATATTTTTTTTTTCTGCTGTGCTTGTTTGTTGTATTTAAGAAACATAATATATTAATAAGACAATTTTATTTTACTGTGAACTGTAAAATTACAATACTGATATTTTCTGCTGTCTTAATTGTTTTAAATGTTAAATCGTGTAAAAGAACACAGTGGCGGACTTCGCTCTAAAACATGCATCGCATATATTATTTTCATTATTTTGCCAGCGGCACACAGATGGAGAACTCATTTATATGCAAACAACGCCAAGATTCAAACTTGCAATCAACTAATCAGAGTTAGAACAAATCAGATGATAGACCAATAGCCTCTTTTCATGATAATTTTTTTTTTTTTTTTTGCAGTTTTGGCAAATTTTGTGATTTTAACAAAAGCGTGTCAGTTCCTAAATCTGCTGGAATTTTATCACACCAGGAAAGAAACTTTTTAAATTGCATTACAGGCATCACCTAGAAATCCTCCTCGTCTGTTGAGAAACCCTGATCACTGCAGTGCTGTGTAAATTGTCCTGGTTGTGTCCCACAGAACAATGGAAACCCCTGAACTTAGAGGAGAAGAAGAAATACGACCGAGAGTTTCTGCTCGGCTTCCAGTTCATCAGTGCCAGCATGAGCAAGCCTGAGGGTTTACCACAGATCTCTGACGTAGTGCTGGATAAGGTGACTAAAGCCAACTCACGCTCACACTCTCATTCACTCTCACATTTCACATTCACTCATTCACACTCACTCACTCTCTCACACACACTCACTCTCTCTCACACACACTCACACTCACTCACTCTCTCACACACACTCACTCACTCTCTCACACACTCACTCATTCACACACACTCACACTCACTCTCTCACTCACTCACTCTCACACACACACACACACACACTCACTCCCACACTCACACAGACTCTCTCTCACACACTCAATCACTCACTCACTCACTCACTCACACACACACTCACTCACTCACACAGACTCTCTCTCACACACTCAATCTCTCACTCACTCACACACACACACACACTCACTCTCTCTCACACTCACTCACTCACTCACTCACTCATTCACTCTCTCACACACGCTCTCTCTCACTCACATACACACACACACTCACGCACTCACTCATACACACTCTTTCACACACACTATGGAAGTAAAATAATGTCAAATGTTTTTGAAATAAAAAGCCTGTTGAATTGCACTACTTGAAAAAAAATAGGCATTGCATTAACCATGCTTGCATTTTAATGCATTGTATTTTTAGGGCTTGCATTTTTATGGGCTGAAATTCAACATGGTTGAATATTTAAGCTGTGAATATTTCAATTAAAAACATTTCAAACACCTTTTCATTATTAAAAATTCAATAATCCATATTCACCTTTCATATTTCACTTCCAAAATATTCAAACTGTTTAAAAATACAACCAATAATATTCAACTGGCAATTTTCGGTCCATTTTATTTCGCTTTGCAAATTCGCTTCCACAAATTCAGTGGTTCAAATTCGACAGTAAATTCAACATTGACGTCCAGGAACTGCAGGAAAAGCAGTAGATTGCCGAGCATACTCTCCATCTGCTGTTAGTCGACCTCACCATCAGATGGTGCAAAAGCGCTTGTTGTAGACGAAGACCAGCAAAATTAGAGCAAGTCATTCATTCATAAAACTCATTTACAGCAATGTAAGTGTATTTGTGATTATTATGAAAGCTGTTTTATGTTAAATTCAGTGCCTTCAGTTCACGGTTACTTTTCCTGTGTAGCCTACATGCATCTTTCTCTACCTTGAACGATATTAATGTTATACCCCGATGCGGATGTACAGATCCAATGTTACATTTTTGAGGTTGACATATATTTCTCTTGGTTGTTTAGTTGCCTTAACTTTATATTGTGGCGATGTGCTGCATGCAGGGTTTCCCTCAATACTTAAGGATTCCCCTGCTGGACATACAACGCTTAACGTAGCTTAATGGACTACAGTGATGTAAAAGACCAAACTCGCAGGCAAGCAGATGGACTCAGAATAACGCGCAAAGCTTAATGCAGAGCGTTTCTCAGTGAAAGACTGGCATAAAGATGGCTTGATGTTGGACATTCGCACATTTAGGGACCGTCTCTAAAGTGTATACGACTTTGGTATACACGTTTCTAACTCCGATAGCATTTGAATAGAACGACTTACAGTCATAAAACCAACTGTAAAGTGTTCATGTGATGTCAGGCATAATGCGCACCCTTTGGATTTTTTATATTTATTCAAATAAATTTAAGTTTGCTATTGAAGTTAGAAACATGTATGCCAATGTTGTATGCAACTTTAGAGATGGTCCCTAAATGTGCGAATGTCCAATGTCAAGCCAATTTTACATTTAGTCATTTAGCAGACGCTTTTACCCAAAGCGATTTACAGTTAAACTAACAATAGGACAACAATATGCAAGTGCTATGACAGTTTAAGCTAATGCAATACACGTAGGCATACTATATATATATATATATAGAGAGAGAGAGAGAGAGAGAAAATAGAATAGAATAGAAGAGAAAGTGTTAGTATTAATTGATCAAGTGTTTTATGCCAGTATATCACGAAACGCTCAGCATGAAACTTTGCGCGTTAAGTTCATATTCTGAGTCCATCTTCTTGCCTGTAGCCTATATAGTAGCCTACAGCCTACATCCCCAATAAGGAGCAAGATTGGTCTTTCATATCACTGTATTAGTCCATTAAGCTACGTTAAGCGTTTTGTCCCAACGGAAGGGGAATCCTTGAGTATGAGACCTTTTGAGGGAAACCGATTATAATCCCGTTCATGGTAGAGAAAGCTGATGACATGTAGGCTACAGGGAAAGTGACAATGAAGTTATTGAATGAAACATAAACACAGCTTTTGTGTGTTTATCATCTTTTCCGCATACTGACACAGATAATCATTTTCATTTTATGAATGAATGTCTTCGTCAACAACAAGCGCTTTTGCACCATCTGATGGTGAGGTCGACTAACAGCAGATGGAGAGTATGCTCGGCAATCTACTGCTTTTCCTGCAGTTCCTGGACGTCAATGTTGATTTTACTGTCGAATTTGAACCACTGAATTTGTGGAAGCGAATTTGCAAAGCGAAATAAAATGGACCGAAAATTGCCTGTTGAATATTATTGGTTGTATTTTTAAACAGTTTGAATATTTTGGAAGTGAAATATGAAAGGTGAATATGGATTATTGAATATAGGTGTTTGAAATGTTTTTAATTGAAATATTCACAGCTTAAATATTCAACCATGTTGAATTTCAGCCCATAAAAATGCAAGCCCTAAAAATACAATGCATTAAAATGCAAGCATGGTTAATGCAATGCCTATTTTTTTTCAAGTAGTGCAATTCAACAGGCTTTTTATTTCAAAAACATTTGACATTATTTTACTTCCATACACACACACACACTCACACTCACTCACTCACTCACTCACTCATTCACTCTCTCACACACGCTCTCTCTCTCACTCACATACACACACACACTCACGCACTCACACACACACACACACACACACACACACACACACACACACACACACACACACACACACACACACACACACACACACACTCACTCATACACACTCTTTCACACACACACACACACACACACACACACACACACACACACACACACACACACACAAGGATAAAGTACCTGATGTGTTCTCTCTGCAGGCTAATAAGACTCCCCTGCGTCAGCTGGATCCGAGTCGTTTGCCAGGAATGAACTGTGGTCCGGATTTCACTCCTTCGTTTGCCAATCTGGGCCGTCCGTCAGCGGGTGGGCGTGGCCCGGTCAGTTACCATGGCTACTTCACATCAAATGCATGCTTTTATGTTTGTTTTATGTTTTGTTTTTTTCTTTGAAACATATTTTACTACACTGCACTGTAGTCCATCTTTGTCTGTCTGTCTAGTATTCTATTGTTCTATCTATCCATCCATCTGTCTATCCATCTATCTGCCTATCAAATCTATCTAGCTTTCATATCTATCTATCCATCCATCGATCCATCTATCGATCCATCCATCCATCCATCCATCCATCCATCCATCCATCTAACTGCCTATCATATCCATCTATCCATCCATCTATCTATCATCCATCTATCTGCCTATCATATCTATCTATCTATCTATCTACCTTTCATATCTATCTATCCATCCATCTATCTATCTATTTGCCTATCATATCTATCTTATCTATCCATCTATCTGCCCATCATATCTATCCATCCATCCATCTATCTATCTATCCATCCATCTATCTGTCTATCATATATATCTACCTTTCATATCTATATATCTACCTTTCATATCTATCTATCTATCCATCCATCTATCTATCTTAATCTTAAGTGTCTCGTACCTTTTTATTAATTGCATAACTTTTAACCTCTCTGTCTCCCCAGCCGTCGGGTCTGAGTGGCCCTCGGCGCTCAGGTCAGGGTCAGCGTGGGAAAGAGCCGCGTAAGATCATCGCTAGCGTGTCCCTGACGGAGGACGTGCAGCTCAACAAAGCAGAGAAGGCCTGGAAGCCGTCTGTGAAGCGCAGCACACACACTCGAGTGGACGAGGACGACCCTGACTTCATGAACACGCAGGAGCTGTTCAAGCGTGTGCGCAGTGTGTTGAACAAACTCACCCCGCAGATGTTCCAGCCGCTCATGAAGCAAGTGACCGAACTCACCATCGACACAGAGGAGCGCCTGAAAGGAGTCATCGACCTCATCTTCGAGAAGGCCATCTCAGAGCCCAACTTCTCTGTCGCCTACGCCAACATGTGCCGTTGCCTTATGGGGGTGAGTGAGTGTGTGAGCAAATTCATGATCGCAGTAATTAGGGATGCCAATATATCAGACATATTGAAATAATAATGTGATTAACTATTTGCATATTAGCTCTAAAAATCTGTGTAATTAATCCAAAAAATATCAAATGTGAGTTCATGCATTATTCAATTTATTTATTACATGGTTCTCCGGAATACTTTAATTTGAGTGGTCGATTGCAACATTCAACGGACAAATATGTTTGTTTAATGACCCCTTTACATACATACATACATACATACATACATACATACATACATACATACATACGTACATACCTACCCACCCACCCGGACCCTCACCAATACAGTAAAATGCACATTTTAGAGTGGCCTTTTACTGTAGCCAGCCTAAGGCACACCTGTGCAATAATCATGCTGTCTAATCAGCTTCTTGATATGCCACACCTGTGAGGTGGATGGATTATCTCCGCAAAGAAGTGCTCACTAACACAGATTTATACAGATTTGTGGACAATATTTGAGAGAAATAGGCCTTTTGTGTTATATGTTAAAATGTGACTCCAGTGGTTCAATCTTAATGTTATGAAGCGACAAGAATACTTTTTTTGTGAGCAAAAATACATTAGGAATGCACGATATATCGGCCAATATGTACATTTTTTATATTATCGTTATCGGCCTGATAAGAAAATTTGGCTGATATTTTCATCGGACCAACGGTCTAAGAGGAGTTTGAAAAAGTAGGGTTTCTATTCAATCACAATTATGGCAAAGTTGATATTGATGTTCTCGGCATGATCCAAGGGATCTATCAAGACCAGTCTCATGACAACAGGCTAGACTAATCAAAATCTATTCATTTTTATTCAATTCAGTTCACATTTATTTGTATAGCGTTTTTCACAATACACATCATTTCAAAGCAGCTTCACAGAAAACGTGTGCCATTGCCTTATTGGGGTGAGTGTGTGTGATCCAATTCAATTTGCATTTATTTGTATAGCGTTTTTCACAATACACATTGGCTACGTTTACATGCAACCAAATGATTGACGGCTCAACTCGATTGAGCTCGATCCGAATGAAATTTCAATCGGATTGAAAGGAGTGGTTTATTCCATTTCTAATCCGATCGAGAGGACATGTAAACACTTGGTCGGATTGAAAACCGAAACTGAAAGGACTGTGCATTTGCAATGACGTAGAAACAGCGTAATGACGTGAGGAACGAGCTGTTATTCCTGTTGAATAAAGTGTCAAATAAACGAGTTTCCCGTCATCCTATAATTCTCCTTTCCCTCAGAGTCTGTGAAGTGGAGCAGGACAACGTCCAACAAGTACTTGTTTAGGACTCGCATCCACAGACGACTGGTTTTGGGCATTTTTACTGTGTGATGAATATAAGCAGCGGTACAACGGTTCAGTCTCCAAATTATGACCAGAAATGGATCAATATTAAGTCTGCTGTGAACATGTGATCATTAACACTGTTAAAACCAATAAAGAAGCAATTTATGAGAATAGTTATTATGCTCAAACAGCGGGAAACTCTGTATATTCATTCAGTGAGCGCATGTCAAAAACTTGTGCTTGTGACGTATAAACGCGCACATCAACCCGATCACGTGATTAGCATTCATGTAAACCCTACGTTTAAACACACTAAATTAATTCAGTCTGATTGAAACACAAGTTGTGCATGTAAAAATAGCCAATGTTTCAAAGTCCACATTACAATTTTGAGTGATCTGTTATCAGATGTGTCTAAGTTATGTATTTCAGAAATGTACATATACAAAATCACAGTTAGCAAAACATGTATTAATTTAATCAATTTCATAATTAAAGGCAGAAACAATAAGCTCATTGAAGTAATGAATACTTGTGTGTTAACAAATGATTATGACATTTAGAAAAATGTTGCATTGGTGATCAAAGTGATGATCGCCGTAATTAGGGATGCTTGATACAAGACAATATATATATATTAAAGCTGATAAATAATGTATTATTTCCTTAAGCTGAGACACTTCAGATTCGCACTGTTCAACATGAGGGTTTTAAATTGGTTGAAATACGATTGGAATCACTTCAAAAAGGAAAAGTGCAACGTGCAGTGCAAGTCTGTCATATAGTCTACGTAAAATTATAATGAGAACATTATAAATGTGTGTTTGGGACATGGATTTTAATTGTAAGACCTTTGTTTTTGTAATCAGGCTCTCAAAAATTATATAAAACTTTGGATTTAGATTTATCGGCCAATATATCGGTTATTGGCTTTCAAGTATAAAGAATTATCGGTTATCGGTATCAGCCAAAATGTTCATATCGGTACGTCCCTAGCAGTGATGTCATGTGTCTGACCAGTGTGTGATCGCTAAAGCACATTCTTCAACTCTACTTGTGTAAATGTGTGTGTTGTCTCTCTCGTCACAGCTGAAAGTTCCCACCACAGACAAACCTGGAGTGTCAGTGAACTTCAGGAAACTGCTGCTGAATCGCTGTCAGAAAGAGTTTGAGAAGGATAAAGATGATGATGAAACGTTTGAGAAGAAGCAGAAAGAGTTGGATGCGGCCACAGGGGTAAGAACAAAAAAATCCCAATTGCAAATTTTTCTAACGTTTTAAATCATGTTGTTATTTGAATTAATTCTCAGCTTTTGCAACTTCATAATCGCCCTAAGCCATATCACGCTTTCGTGCAGTATTTTCCCACACTGCAGGGATGAATGCATACTTTGAAAACGGTGACTTTTGACTACTGTTTGAAACATGATTTGCAATCATAATGATTTATATCAGGAAGACAGTATGCCAATTGTTCTAAGACTGTGTTCGAAGTAGCATACTAGCATTCCAATCTGACTATTTCCTCAGTTTATAGCATGCATACTTCATACTATGGTAAGATTTGGTGCACTGAACCTTTCATTGTTATTATTTGATTAGACTATCTAATGTTAGGGCTTTTAAAAATTGTTTTAAAGTATTTATCATTGCATATTTCACGGTTACATGTTAAATGGGCAATATCACACTCATAGCTCTGATTCGGCCGTAACAGCGTGCTGATACACAGCCATATGTGACCCTGGATCACAAAACCAGTCACGAGTCGCACGGGTATATCTGTGGCAATAGCCAAAAATACATTGAATGGGTCAAAATTATCGATTTTTCTTTTATGCCAAAAATCATGAGGATATTAAGTAAAGATCATGTTCCATGAAGATATTTAGTACATTTTCTACCGTAAATATATAACGCATGTATTTGTGTGAGTGACATAAATGAACAACTTTTAAAGGAGATTTTTCTCAATGTTTCGATTTTTTTTTTGCACCCTCAGATTCCAGATGTTCAATAGTTGTATCTCGACCAAATATTGTCCTATCATAACAAACCACACATCAATGGAAAGCTTATATATTCAGCTTTTCAAAAAATTTACCCATGTGACTAGTTTTGTGGTCCAGGGTCACATATCGCATGGCTACGAGTGTGAAATTGCGTTTATACAACAGTTTGACGGCACAAGGGAGTAAATAAATAAGGCATAATGCAGCATATTTATATAAAATCATATTTATTGAACAACAATATTTAAACTAACAACAAAAGCCATTATAAAAGACAATCGGAAATAAACACAAGCAAACAATTCAGTCAAACGTACAAGCAGCGCTCTAGTACAGGATTTAAGTGAAATATGGCCTAAATATAAAGTTACGAAACTTAATTTTCTCCTTAACCAAAATTGATTTGCTCTGGAACAAGTAATAGATTAATAAGACCAAAGATGGCCAGTTTGATATACCCCAAATTAATGATATGTTTAACCACTATTTAACATAAAACATAAATGGCCTGGAGCTCGAACCTGCGAAAACAGATTGTAAAATAGGCACTATGTTTATGTATGACTCACATATTTGAGGTCCAAATAACTACATTCTCGCCTAAAAAACTATATTTCGTGACACAACAGTAATTGTGATGCAAACGGTGAAACGGTTCCAGTTCTGATAATGTGTGAATATCGCACGGCTGGAAAAGGCTCTTGGCCAATCAGATTTGAGAACCAGAAAGAACAGTTAATAATATATACAAATAACAACAATAATATACAAAAATACAATATAATGTCCGAATGCCATACTAAATGTATGCGTGCGTGTGTGTATATATGTTGCCCATGTCACATCGTTATACAAAATGGTATTTATGATGACTTCACTTCCTGTCTCTACAGGAAGAGGTAAAGCAAAGGTTGAAGGAGGAGCTTGAGGACGCCAAAGACAAAGCCCGTCGACGATCACTAGGCAACATCAAGTTCATTGGCGAGTTGTTCAAGTTGAAGATGTTGACGGAAACCATCATGCACGACTGCATCGTGAAGCTGCTGAAGAACCACGACGAGGAGAGTCTGGAGTGTCTGTGCCGGCTGCTGTCCACCATCGGGAAGGACCTGGACTTCGAGAAGGCGAAGGTGAGCGTACACACGTGACATCTAGGAGCGGACGAAAGACGTGTGTGTGTGTGTTGATATTGAGCTGTGTGTCTCTGTGTTTTCAGCCCCGGATGGATCAATATTTCCACCAAATGGAGAAGATTATTAAGGAGCGGAAAACCTCTTCCAGAATCCGCTTCATGCTGCAGGACGTTATTGATTTACGACGGGTAAGAGAGTGTGTGTGAGTGTGTGTGAGTGTGTGTGAGTGTGTGTGAGTGTGTGTGAGTGTGTGTGAGTGTGTGTGAGTGTGTGTGAGTGTGTGTGAGTGTGTGTGAGTGTGTGTGAGTGAGTGTGAGTGAGTGTGTGTGAGTGTGTGTGAGTGTGTGTGAGTGTGTGTGTGTGTGAGTGTGTGTGAGTGTGTGTGAGTGTGTGTGAGTGTGTGTGAGTGTGTGTGAGTGTGTGTGAGTGTGTGTGTGAGTGTGTGTGAGTGTGTGTGAGTGTGTGTGAGTGTGTGTGAGTGTGTGTGAGTGTGTGTGAGTGTGTGTGAGTGTGTGAGTGTGTGTTTGTGAGTGCATGAGTGTGTGTGCCGCTGTATGAGTGTGTGTGAGTAGGGCTGGGTACAGTTAAAAATAATTGATATCGATACCTTGACTTCGATACCGATTCCTGAACGATACTTTTTCGATACCAATTTGATGAAATGTTGCTTAAATAAGTTGTAAATACTCTATAGCTAGTAGTGTCTAATGAAACAACCATTTGTATCTATTTATTCTATCTTTAACTCCGCATTACAGTTTAAATTACATTTAAATACGAGAAACGTGTTAAAAACATCCTATTCCGCGTCAAACATCAACTACCGTAAATCCTCTAATATAGGCCCGGGCCTTTATTTTACTCAAGCGCATTGCGGCCCAGGCCTTTATTGGAAGGAGGCCAGAATTAGAGACAGGCCTTTATTTCTATTTGAGCAAAACGGACTACCAATATTTTTTTGTCTATTTGAACCTATAAAACACTAGGTTCATTTATTGAAAATAAATGCTCCGCAGCTGCCATGGTAAACAATGTTAGCCTACCGGTGACCAGTGGTGGAATGTAATGAAGTACAAATACTTCGTTACTTTACTTAAAGCAAATTTTTCACGTATCTGTACTTTACTTAAGTAGAATCAATAGTGCATACTTTTGACTTTTACTTCGTTACTTTTTGCAGCAATTATTATACTTTCTACTCCACTACATTTCTACAACGTTTCGTTACATTTTCGTTACATTTTCTGATCAGTTTTTCCCCCTGCCAAAACAGGGATTGAAAAAAAATCTCCATGTTTTCGGTGCTGACGCGTTCATGGTGGCGCTGCCAATAAAGCACCTAAGCTGTCACAAAGAACCGGCAAAAGTAATGAATATGTAAAATATAGCAAGAAGACATTTCAATTGTTTACTAATAAACAAGCGTTTTCTGTGTCAGCTGCAAAGATGAAGTTGATGAAGACGATGCCTACTCGTGATCTTCGCAGTAGTGAACGCGCCAGAGAGAAATGCGCATTTCATACGGATTAAGCAGAGAGCAGTCTGTTTTCTTTCGTTTTGAATTGTTCTGTTTAAAAGTACACATTTAAAGCTGTCTAAAGATATATTTATCAGGTCTGTGAGGCTTGCCATATATACGCTGAGTTTCGGTTAATTTATGAGACGCGCTTCAGTTCACACGCTTGCCTCCGTGTCGTGATTATCTATTTTCTACTATATTTACTTCTTATTTATTAAATCCTGGCAATTGGTTGATGAAACGTTGATTAAAATTAAGATACAATTAATACAAAACGAAATTCACTTTAAAAAAAGGCTTTGTGCTTTCTGTTTGAGGTGAGCTCAAGGTGAGGTGAGGTGTCTGTGAAAGTTTTAAAGCTGTCTTTTTCAGTGCGCTCACGTCCGTAACATTGTTTTTTCCTCACAAATGGAAACACGAAAAATAAATTAAAATGAATATTTTATGTTCTGTGGAGAGCCAACCCTTCTTCATCCGGTTAGTATTACTTTTGGTTTGCGCAGTGTAATTCACAGAATTACTAAAAAATATTTTGCTACCTAAAAGTTAAAGATTTTTTGTGTCCCGTAACGCATGTGTAGCCTAGGCTATTTCCCCTCATATTAAATATAAAACGCATGTGTAGACTGATATTTTTCAATATGTATTAAATGCATTTTCTGAGAATTTATATTTCAAGTTTTTACTGCAAATGTCCCCGTTTATAACGCTGGAATTGCCCAATATTAAATTTATCCTCAACTAGTTTACTGGTGTAGGTCTACGTATTGTGTATATAATCTTAACATCAAAAAAGGGGTGTGTCGCGATTCTGCCTTCTCACACCGCGACACAGGTTCGTAGATCTGAGTGTAGCGATTTCGGATTCATCTTGCATATTGTTACTACCCTAATAATTCGAATATATACATTAAGAGAATAAATTGTTAATAAAATGTTACTATCACAAGCATAATGTTGTGGCCTGCCCAGTAAAACGTTGGTTCTAATAATAGCCCCGGCCACTATTAGAGACCGGCCTTTATTTACCTCCACCGACAGCGAGACCGGCCAATGTTAGAGACCCGGCCGCTAATGGAATACAGGCCAATATTAGAGGATTTACGGTACGTATTTGATTAATCAGGTACGTCATCAGGCTGCGTTCCAGTCCAAAATTGTCATGCCCTTCACTCGCTAACTTCCTCCGTCTCGTTCACTCGGATGTACGTCATTGCTTACGTTGCATGAGTGCCCACTACTGGCGAACCTTTGCAATAGGCTGAATTGGAGCAAGCTAATAAGCCCTTGATCACTTAAATCCACTATGGGGTTGATTTTATTATTTATTTTTTTCCCTTGCGAAATTGTTTAATGCAGCATTCAATATGTATATAGGTGTGTTTGAGTTGTTTAATATATCATTGACGTCACAATCGTGTTGCATTGTGGTATATGGAGCTGCCTGAAGTATACATATGAAGTAGACTCGCTCCCTCTGTCAAAATCGAGGGAACGAGGGTCTGTCCATATACACTTCCCTCGTCCACGACGCACTTCAAAATGGCGGCAGGGATTCCCCCGAGGGGAAGTGCTTAGGGAAGTTCGCAAGTGCGTGTCTAAAAGTGGACTGGAACGCAGCCTCAGTCTGTGGAGCAAGTAGCCTATACCTGAGTTTCGGTTCAGTGGTGATAATATTCAGAAATATTAGATTATTATATATATTATATATTATAATCAGTCTTCTTGCAGTAGAAACGGAGCATTTTTCTGCTGGTTGCCGGTCTTGGCAGCAATTACCTTGTCGCAAATGTTGCATCACGCGCTGTTAGTGAGTGTGTGTGTGTGTGTGTGTGTGAGTGAGTGTGACATACACTGCCATTTTCCCTTCCTTGAACAAACCAGAGCGCATGCAAGACTTTTTAAAGTTGTCTTGCAATCAGAATCCAGTATTTACTTAATTAATTAATAGTCTGTGGTGAACGATTCACTTTTTCCTGTTACAGGATGAAACCTTGTGCGCAATAAAACCAGGAGCATGAATTAAAGTAAAAAGATTTCTGTGCCGTGGCAGTCGTAGCTCTTTCTCTGTGTGTGTTCTTAGGAAACTCACTCCATGTGTGACTCACACACACACACACACACACACACACACACACACACCCAAGACAGTTTTAAGTTTCATTTCAGCTGAAGCACAACTGAAGTTCAGAAAAGAGGGAGGGAATGAAAGAGTGACACAAGTGAACGGATTATTTTCAGTGTGGTGTTGTCACCCTTTTTTTGCGTGGTAAACCATTTTTTCCTCTCAAACCTTAAAAAGGTGGATTTACACTCACATTTATACTGGAGATTTCATGTAGTTCAAGTCCTTCAGTAGCAATGCTTCATTTCACCCTTTGCAAACCTTCCCTCAGACTTTCATTAAGTGCATCACTTTTAAATGCCTTCTGTTTTGTTGTTTTTACAAACTGATTGACGACTACAATAGTGATCATTGAAATCATGTTGCTGCACGTTACATTGAAAATAACCTGGAACATTTGTTTAAAGTCGGCATGAAAGCGAAATCGTGCTAGTCTTTTCTTCTCTATTTTGCGGTATATATCCGTTTGAAACCGCTTCTCAAACAAGAACAAATCATCAGAGAAGAGATGAGGGGAAGTTTTTCTGATTCAAGATTACCAGGAACATGATAAATCGGAGATAAATCATTTAAAATAAATATTGTGATATTCCATAAAAAAACATTTTTTTCAGGATTTATAATATGATTCAAATATTTTTGATTTCATGGTGACTAAAGCATTTCTGTTTCTCAGAATAACTGGGTTCCACGCAGAGGAGATCTGGGCCCGAAGACCATCGAGCAGATCCACAAGGAGGCTGAGCTTGAGGAGCACCGAGAGCAGGCCAAAGTTCAGCAGCAGCTCATGTCTAAGAAGGAGGGAAGAGGAGGAGAAGGAAGAGGAGGAGGAGGAGGAGGTGGAGGAGGAGGAGGTGGAGGCGGGGGCATGGGGTCTCGCGGGGGGTCACACACACCTGGTTCCCGTGGCAACCAGGCACCTGATGACGGCTGGAACACGGTGCCCATTTCCACCAAGAACAGACCCATCGATCCCACCCGACTCAGCAAGATCACCAAGGTCTGATTACTAATTAGTGTTATTAGTAGTAGTAGTAGTATTATTGTGAAGCCAACCAATGTCTGATTCATAATCAATCAAACTCTAATTATTATTATTATGAATCTATCCCAGGTCTGATCCATAATCAATAAATAATCAAACTCTGATTACATATTATTATTATTATTATTATTATTATTATTATTATGAAGCTATCCCAGGTCTGATCCATAATCAATAAATAATCAAACTCTGATTGCATATTATTATTATTATTATTATTATTATTATGAAGCTATCCCAGGTCTGATCCATAATCAATAAATAATCAAACTCTGATTGCATATTATTATTATTATTATGAACCCATCCCAGTTGACATTTTAATTTTAGTATCATTTAGTAATCTTATGTGCTTCAGTTTATTTATATATATATATATATATATATATATATATATATATATATATATATATATATATATATAATTATTATTATTATTATCTCAATATTTTTATTTATTTTAGTTTTTATTTATTGCCAGTTTAAGTTTTTCAAGTGTTAATAGTTTAAGTTTTTGTTAACGATAATAACCCTGTATTATATGCTTAATATAATTACATTATTTAATTTATATATTATACAAAATATATAATTGGTGAGTGAGGTAATAAAATAATTTATTTCAACTTCTAGATTGTAAATGTTTAAACTAAAACTTTGGGTTACTATTTTTTTTTTATATTATATAAATTATTTAAAGGTATTGCTTAAAATATTTATTTAAATACACATTTGCATGTTCATGTTTCTCTGATGGTCACATGACATGCAGGTAAACAAAATAAATAAATATTAGAACTTTACATGTTAGTGATTTAGTTAATTATTAGCTTTTCATCACATCACAAAGCTCTTGCAGTTCCCTCACGAACACTCAGTGTGAGCATTGAACACTAATTGTGTGTGTGTGTGTGTGTGTGTGTGTGTGTGTGTGTGTGTGTGTGTGTGTGTGTGTGTGTGTGTGTGTGTGTGTGTGTGTGTGTGTGTGTGTGTGTGTGTGTGTGTGTGTGTGTGTTGTAGCCGGGCGCTCTGGACTTCAATAATCAGCTTCTGGCCCCTGGAGGTAAAGGCACGTGGGGCAGTTGGGGCAAAGGCAGCAGCGGAGGCACTGGAGCCAAACCCAGCGAAGGCGGTCAGTGTGTTTCAATGCACAGGACTTTATATTACACACACGTCTTCAGCCATAATGTAACTCTTATCTGTTCGTTTACAGCCCAGGATTCTGGTCGTCCGAGCACTTTGAATCGCTTTTCAGCACTTCAGCAACCGTCCTCCTCTTCCTCATCCGCCAGCGTGGACTCTGACAGGAGGGTTCCTAACAGGTCAGATTATTATCATGTCATGCAATACAAGAGGTGTTGCGCACACACGATATCTCTTCTCTTTGTGCACTAAAAGCGAGGTTTGAAACCCATTACTTAAAAAAGTGTCGTTTATAAGATTTTAAAGGGGTCATCGGATGCCCATTTTCCACAAGTTGGTGTGATTCTTTAGGGTCTTCATGTAAAGTTTGTAACACACTTTGGTTAAAATTCCTCTATGGTTGTGTAAAACAACACCCTTTTACCTCCTCAAAAACAGCTCTGTTCACTGCGACCCGTTTCGGTGTATGTCTCTTTAAATGATAATGAGCAACTGCAACCTCCCCCCCCCCCTCTTCCATGGGGCGTATCGAAAGGCTGAGGGCAGAAATATTCTAATACAGGAAATATGCTAATACGGGAAATATGCTAATACGGGACAGTCCATCAGTGGTCGTGGGTGGAGCATGAGCAATATGACATCATAGTGCTCAGAAAATCCAAACTCCTGATTATTGAGTGTTTAGGCTTTGTGATTATTTTTTTTAAAAGGAGCGAATGGATTTTGTTCATTGTGTGGTGGTTGTGTCCACACACTGCAAAGACACATTTATATGCAAACACCATATAAAAGTGAATTTTGCATCCGATGACCCCTTTAAGAACATTTACACTCTTATAATATAACACAAATACTCATTTGTACTAGATGTAGCTTTTTTTATTTTACAAGATTCTTGTTGGATATAAGATTTCAACTGGAATTATTGCTTATGCTTTGCTCATTTTAATATCTTTGAGAAAGATTTTAAAATGAGCAAATCAGACACAGCTTTAGGGTTTTTCAACTGTGTTGAAAATCACATTTAAAATAGAAACCCATTTCCACCTTATAGTAAAAAAGGTAATTTGTTATTGTGACTTTATATCTCACAAATTTTAATTTTGTATCCAGAAATCTGTTTAATTATTTGTTTGAAAGAAATGAATGCTGTTTATTCATCAAGGACACATTAAATTGATCGAAAGTGACAGTAAAGAGATTTGAGATGCACCTAAAGATTTCCATTACAATTTAAATGCTCCACAATAATATGAAGCAGCACACTTGTTTTAAACTGATAATAATCAGAAATGGGTTACACTTTATCTTAAGGTGTCCTTTCAGTGGTGGACTAAGTAAAAGTACTGAGACCCTATTAAAATATTACTCATTTTCAGTTTTACTTCAGTAAAAGTATAAAAGTACTTGATTTGTATTATTTAGCCAGCACTTGCCAGACTCAGTCAGAACTAATAAGAGAGATTAGTGCAAACTATATAATATGTATTGATCAGCAAATAAGCTAACTTTTCTTTATTTTTTACCATAACTTACACACTATAAAAACAATAAACTTTTAGTATGCTATAAGTATACTAAAATAACTTACTGATAGTTCAAGTGTGCAAACAAGTGAAATAATATACTATATAATATTTAAAATAAAAAAAGAGGAACAACAAAATTTGTGTAAATATGTGGCTATAAATGGTTTAGTATAAAAATACGATGTGCAGACGTCACATGGGTCAAAACATACTAGTTTTATATCATTGGTAACCGCTACAACAGCAGGGAAGATGCATGCACTTTCTTACCTACTTGCCTACTAGCGATCTCCCGGTTCTTGGCTCGTTTTGACCAGATAATTGAGTCAATGAGTTGTTGATTCAGGAACAGCTGCCATCAGAATATATTCACGAATTAATCATTCAATGTGATTTGTGAACCAATTCAACAGGTTTTGTTGGAAAGAATCAACTCATTCATGAATCAGACATCACCCTTGCATCTTGGGGTGTTAGCCATGTACTAAAACGGAAACGTTTTTCCTTTGCGTTTTTTGCATACAGACGGCAACGTTGTCAAAACGATCCCCGTTCACACAGAAAACGACTGAAACCGCTGTATTCTGCTTTCAGGCCAGTAGTTGGCGATGTCACTTTGGCGCCTATAGACAGAATTTGTGTTTTTGTAGTTTACATGGAGACAATAATGGTACCGTTTCAAAAACTTTCCCTCTGAAACCAGTTTTCAAAAGTTCGTGTTTTCAGGCCCTCCAAAACGCAGTTGTTGTGTAAATGAACGGCCAAAACACAAAATGTTTTCTGGTTTTAGTTGAACTCTGTCATGTAAACGCCCCCTCAGAGGCCCTACATGTTTAAATGGAATATAGTGGATTAAAAAAATATGATATTATGCTTTGGAATGTAGTATAGTAAAAGTTTCCTAAAATAAAGAATATTCTGATAAAGTACAGATACTTGAAAAATTTACTTTGTTAATCTCCACCACTGTTCCTTGATACTTGTTAATCATACATGTGATATTAATTAACAGCATGTACTTACTGTAGGGGTAGAGTTTGGTTTTGGGTTAGTTGCATGTAATTATGCATGATTTACTGTCATTACTATAGCATGCACATGTAATGTGTAACAGACACTGTGAAATAGTGTTACCGAGAAATGTTTCTTGAGCAGCAAATCAGCATATTAGAATGATTTCTGAAGGATCATGTGACACTGAAGATTGGAGTGATGAGTAATGACATGAAAAGTGGTATGAAAAGTCAAGTCACCTTTATTTATATGGCGCTAAGGCTAAATCTTGCTAAAGTTTTCATTTCAGAGGTGTTCTGAGTAAATGATTTGTTGGTAACACTTCACTATAAGGTTTGATTTGTTAACATTAGTTGATATATTAGGCTAACTAACATGAACTAACAATGAGCAATACATTTGTTACTGTATTTATTCATCTTTGTTAATGTAAGTTAATAAAAATACAGCTGTTCATTGTTTGTTTCGTTACTTCACAGTGCATTAACTTATGTTAACAAATACAACTCTTGATTTTAATGATGTATTAGTAAATGGTGGAATTAACATTAACAAAGCTTAATAAATGATGTAGAAGTCCAGTTCATTATTAGTTCATGTTATCTAATCGAATTTTATTGTAAAATGTTACCGATTTGTTATACACTGATTTAGACGTCTCGTGAGTTCAGTGTTGGACAGATGAGTTGTTTTAACCATTCATTAAAATGAATCGATTCAAATGAGTCATTAGGTCGCGAATCGGACATGTCATGACAATCCCGGCAGTTAGGACATCGGACAAGATTTGAGTCAACACCGAAAACATGTGCCCTGTCAAAGCGCGGGAGTCATCTACATCTACATCACTCATAATAAATCACAATTACTGATCAAATAAGGACAAAATTTCACTTTGGCGGCCGCCCAAAAAATTTCCATGCAGGAAAAACCCTGCACAAGTCAGAATCAGATTATGGATATGTAGCATTCAAACATTTCATCCAGTTCCTTTTGCCTGAAGATCGGATTCATCACGACGAAGCTGGTCATAGGTCTTTGCTGAGGATCAGTGCCAATGGCTGTCGTATCGACGAGGTCTTCAGGGGGATTGTCTAGTTGACAGGGATGCGTTGTGGTCGTGTCTAGATGCAGGTCCACCATCTGATCTGGATACGGACCGAATACAGCTGTCTACGGTAACCTCGGGATAAACAGAGACTAATATTAGTGCAGATGTCATTCTTCTTACGAGGCAACATGTAGATTGGTTGTTACAGGAAGTTTTCACAGTTCCGGTTGACCTAATTTTTGCAGCCTAAGAACGGATGTGAATTATAGAAATGTGATAATGTTCTATGTGTATGTCAGGTTAAAGAGATGTGTTTTTCGTCTAATTTAAACTGACAGAGTGTGTCTGCTTCCCGGACAATGTTAGGAAGACTGTTCCAAAGTTTAGGTGCTAAATGGGAAAAGGATCTGCTGTCGATTTTGATATTCTAGGTATTGTCAACTGGCCAGAATTTTAAGATCGCTATAGACGTGAAGGACTATAATGCGTAAAGAGCTCGCTCAAGTACTGAGGAGCTAAACCATTTCTTTCTTTCTATGTAATTAGCAATATTTTTTAATATATGTGATGTTTAATAGAGCGCCAATGCAGTGTTGACAGAACCGGGGCTAATATAGTCATACTGCATTTGTCGTAATTTAGATATATTTTTAAGATGGAAAAATGCGTTTTCACAGATGTTAGAAACGTGACTTTCAAATGAAAGATCTTTCATCCATCAAGTGTTAGACAGTATTCTAGGTTATTAAAGAGGTTTTTGGTCCAATAATTAAAACCTCTGTTTTTTCAGAATTAAGTAGTAGGAAATTACAAGTCATCCAAATTTTTATATCAACTATGCACACCGTTAAATTTATGAATTGGTATGTTTCGTCACGGTGCGAATAAATATAGAGCTGAGTATCATCAGTGTAACAGTGAAAACTAACGGCATGCTTCCTAATGATATCTCCCAAGGGTAGCATGTACAGAGTGAACAGCAACGGTCCAAGTACTGAGCCTTGTGGTACGCCATACTGAACTTGTGATTGATATGACATCTCTTCATTTACTGCTGCTAATTGAGACCAGTCAGATAAGTATGATTTGAATCATGCCAATGCGATTCCACTAAATCCAATATAATTTTCGAGTCTATTCAAAAGAATGTTGTGGTCGACAGTATCAAATGCAGCACTAAGATCGAGTAACACTAATAGAGAGATACAACCACGATCGGATGATAAGAGCAAATCATTTGTAACTCTAATGACACTCCTGACTGGAAATCCTCACAGATTTAATTTATTTCTAAAAGGAACATAGTTGTGAAGATACTGCCTTTTCTAGTATTTCTGACAGAAAAGGAAGATTCGAGATTGGTCTGTAATTAACTTGTTCTCTAGGATCCAGTTGTGTTGGTTTTTTTTTAAATAAGAGGTTTAATAATAGCCAGCTTAAAAGTTTTAAGTACGTATCCTAATGATAAAGATGAATTAATGATATTAAGAAGAGGATCTATGACCTCTGGAAGGATCTCTTTCAGTAGTTTATTCGGTATAGGGTCTAACATACATGTGGTTGATTTTGACAAATTAGCAAGTTTAAACTATTCTTCCTCTTCTATAGCAACGAATGAATGGAATTGTTCCTCACTGGGTCTAAAGCACGACATCTGATGCTATACTGTAGTGGACGGTTGCATGGTTATATTTTTCTCTCTAATAGTATAAATCTTCCAAGTAAAGAAATTCATAAAGTCATTACTGCTGTGATACAGTGGCTAAATTAACAAGAAATAAAGCTTCAACTCCAGATGTTTCCAAACAGACATCTGGAGTTGAAGCTTTATTTCTTGTTAATTTAGCCACTGTATCAAATAAATACAGTTCTCTTCTAAGAGTGTGTAAAGTGAGCAGATCTAGCCGTTTTTAAGGCCTTTCTGTATGCAATAGCACTTTCCTTCCACAAAATGCGGAATACCTCTAGTTTTGTTTTCTTCCAGTTGCGCTCCTTTTTTTCGGGCTGCTCTCTTGAGGGTCCGAGTGTGCTCGTTATACCATGGTGTCTGACTATTTTCCTTAATCTTCTTTAAGCCCAATGGAGCAACCGTGTCTAAACTGCTAGAAAAGAGAGAGTCAATAGTCGCTGTTGCAATACCGAGTTCTTCTAAGCTATCTGGTATGCTGGGGAGATCAGGAGTATTATTAATAAAGCAATCGTTAGTGGTAGAAGTGATAGTTCTACTATATTTGTAACAGGGAGTTGGTTTTGCAGCCTTAGCTAAATGGAGTATACACAAGACTAGATGATAATCTGAGATGTAATACTGTAAATATTACTTTAAACACTTTACAGCAGCACCTCCCTCTTTGGCTTTCAGATGAGGCTCATGTTTATAACAGTAATCTTGGGGGATGTACTCATTTAAAGGATCTTAATTGTATACTTCCATTTATGAGTTTATCCCTTTGTTTATGTCTCAGGAATAGTTCCAGTCGGGAACGCAGCGATCGCTTCGACCGGCGTGATGAACGCATGGACCGGGGCGGCGACCGCTATGACCGGCGTGATGACCGCGGATCAGACCGGCTGGACCGGAATCGCCCCGCCGTTGGCAAGCGGAGTTTCAGCCGCGAGAAAGAGAGGAGTCGAGAACGAGAACAGCGCCCCGCTGAAATGGTCCGGCGCGTTTCCAGCATGACGGACGAGCGCGAGAGAGAACGAGAGCGTGGCAGCCGCGAGAATGGTATGATGAACTGGACATTATAGGTTTGAAAGTTGTATTTTCATTTGATTTTGTATTTTGGGTTTGTTTTTTAGCTTAGTTTGAGGTCGTTTTATGGATTATTTAATAGTGTTTCTTTTTAGAAGGACTGGGTGAAAATATTGAACATTGATTTTTCTAACTAATCATGAACCAAATAGATTTGAGAGCTTGTGAATCAGAATCTGATTCTAATCAAGATGTCAGTAGCAATACCCAGCCCTAAATTTGAATTATTATAATTGCAATATTAATATTATTATTTATTTGCTGGTAATACTTCAAAATAAGGTTCCATTCGTTAACATCAGTTAATGCATTAACCATGAGCAATACATTTGTTACAGTATTTATTCATCTTTTTTTCATGCTAGTTAATAAAAATACACCTGTTTATTTTTAGTTCATGTTTATTAAGTTATATTAACAGATACAACTTTTGATTTTAATGATGTATTAGTAAATGTTGAAATTAACTCAAATAAATAAAATAAAAAATAATTGTTAGTTCATTGACAATTGGAACCTTATTGTAAAATGTAAACTATTTATTAATATTACTATTAATATTGCAATATTATTATTACTAGTAATGCACTGAAATTTCTGCATATTCTGTTAAATTTGAATTAAATAATATATGTTTGAATAAATAAAAATATATAATTTAAAAATAAAAACAGTTGAATAATTGTTACATTTCAACATCAAATTGGAGTAGGAACATAATAATGATATTTAGAAGTTGCTAGAAATGTTAAAATGTTTATGTATATCTCTGTATATATAACTCTTTAGTTTTGGTTTTCGTCTAAATGAAAATGTTAATTTGCACAATTACAGTATTATTATTTTCTATTATTGCAATTATATTGACTTTAGAGTTACTTGTTCCTGTTGTTATGTAAAGTTAAACAATTACTTTAGATGCATATGGAACAAAACACAAACGGATATGAAAGTGATATATATGATTTGTTGTATGTGTTTCTTTTTTACAGTAAAGAGAGAAACTGTTCCCACTCCTCCGCCTGTTTCCTCCAAACCGGCCCTGACAGAGGAGGAACTGGAGAAGAAATCGACCGCCATCATAGAGGAGTACCTGCACATCAATGACCTGACGGTACACACACTTAAACACCTCATGCCACCAGTGTGTTGTGCTTTGTGTTGGCTGTTAACAGCTGACGTGCTGTTCTTCCTGCTGTCCTGAAGGAGGCGCTGCAGTGTGTCATTGAGCTGGACTGTGCGTCTCTGCTGTCTGTGTTCGTGCGGACAGGAATCGAGTCGACGCTGGAGCGCAGCGCCCTCGCTAGAGAGCACTTGGGTTTACTGTTTCACCAGCTGGTCAAAACACAAACACTATCTACACAACAATACTACAAAGGGTGAGAGATGTGTGCATAATACTATCTTTATAGCCAAATGAGTTTATGAACGTCCAGAACACATTAAATGTTTTCTGTTAAAACAGTGTCGTGTTCGCGGCTCCTAAGTTAATAACTAATGATCTTTGCAATGGAAGTGAATCAATCAAAACTAACTTTAGCTGGACAATAACTTTATTCTAGAGCTGCTAACAATCTCTGTTACTGTAATTTCCTATTATCACTGTAAAGCTGCTTTGAAACGATCTATATTGTTAAAAGCGCTGTATAAATGAAGGTGACTTGACCTGATAATATAATCCTAATAATCGTGTCAGGCTGTTGGAGGTGTTGGAGGTTGCGGAGGATATGGCGATTGATATTCCTCATATCTGGCTATATCTGGCTGAATTAATCTGCCCGATACTTCATGAGGGAGGAATTCCCATGGGGCCGCTCTTCAGGTGAGCCTGCAAACCACTTTACACTGATGCCAAGAATATCCCTGCTGATGAAGCCACACACAAATCAATAAATGGATCAAATTGACAGATTTTAAAGGTGCATTGTGTAATATTTAGGAGGATCTGTTGACAGAAATGCAATATTTATACATGACTATGTTCTCAGTGGTGTATAAAGACCTTACTTATGTTTTTATAACCTTAGAATGAGCATTTCTCTCTACACACACCGCGGGTCTCCTTACATCCACATGTTTCTACAGTGGCCCTGAACGGACACACGCGTTTCTTCACTGTGTTGTTCTTCGTGTAAAGAAGCTAAAGCTAAAGTCAGCGGATAAAACACTGACACAATGATGAACAAGTTACAATAAAATTCGCTATAACATCTCGTTTTACTGAATAATTCAGTAAACCTAATTTCTTAATTTATCTTTGTAAAGAAAGCTCATTGCTGAACTGGCTACTCTCTGCTGTCTCAGACGACGACATCACTTCCTGTCGGCCACCGTAACTTCTGTTGGGTGCAATATGCAACCTCACCACTAGATGCCACTATATATTTACACACTGCACCTTTAATCTTTTCTAATGACCAAATGGTCCTGCTGACCTCTGACCCCTGTGCTGTATTTGTAGGGAGGTGTCTAAACCACTGGTGCCTCTTGGGAAAGCTGGAGATTTTCTGGTGGAAATACTCAACCTGCTCTGTAAAGGAATGGTAGGATGTTTGTGTAAACTGATTCATTAACGTCCTACTTTGGCTGCATGATTCATTGAAGAAGAAACGAAAAAATTGTATTGCTTAATGAAGGCTGCGATTTGATTTAAATAAATATATAATGAGAATCTCCTTTAAACAAAAGAGAAGCTTCCCTTTAGTTTTCCACCAAAATTAAAAAGCTTGATTGTTAAACGTTTAAAAAAGAAATTAAGTATTAATAAATATTAAATATTCAAATAAATATTAATTTTGTAATTTTACAATTGTTCTGTAAAATAGAATTATTTAAATATTCTTAAATACTGTTTTTTATTTTAAAGTGGAATATTACATTTTCAATATTTAATATTTTGTTTACTAATTGTTTAAGAATAATCATAATAAAAATTATAAATATTGTTGTCAACAAAAGAGAAGCTTCTCTGCATTTTTTCAAACAAAATTAAAGCTTGTTTTAACATTTGAAAATTAAGAAATTAAAACTGACATTAATATTAGTTTTGTAATTTTACAGTTGTACTGTAAAATATAATTTTTTTTAATTATCACTTTATTTTAGTTAAATATTACATTAACAATATTTCTTCTTTTCTTTACTATTTCTGTTTAGTAATAATTATAATAAAAATAATACATATATTTACTATTATATTATTAGTAGTATGGTTATTTTATAGTCATACTAATATTTAATCACACACATTTTGGCCAAATTGGCCACTTTTTTTTATTGCTTTTTAAATTTCAATCAGAATTTTGTCTGAAAAATCAGATTTTTTTTAAATTAATTTATTTTTTATCATGCAGTCCTACCTGAAACTTGCACATCTCCTAAATTTCTTACTCATTCACTACAAAGTGAGCAACACTGACTTGAATACCTGCTGTACACTATAAAATGCATTATGGGTACAAAAAAGAGTGACATAGTCAGGCAATACAATTTTAGTTATTATGTGGTTGACACACCGCATAGTGCACTAAATAGGGAATAGGAAGTGATTTCAGCAGTGCTTGTGTTCTGAATTGAGTTCTGAAAGTGTTTGTTCGGAACTGTTTCCTGTTTTAGAGTCATAAGAAAGTGGGAGCGATGTGGAGAGATGCGGGACTCAGCTGGAAAGACCTCCTGCCTGAAGACGAGGACGTCAATAAGTTTGTTACCGAAAAGGTGAATTAATTGACTGCAACTGTAGCGATCTTGAATTATAATTACGCTTCTTGTATAAACATGAACTATATGTTTATTAATCCCCTATATAATCTGTGTGTGTGTGTAGGGAGTGGAGTTCACTCTGGGTGAGGAGTGTGACCGGAAGAGTAGTAAATCATCTCTGAGTCCAGAAGACATCATCAGAGAACTGGAGCGACTCCTGCAGGAGAAAGCAGACAACCAGAGGATCTTTGACTGGCTGGAGGTGTGTGTGTGTGTGTGTGTGTTTGTGATCTAAAGGATGTTCTGGATTCAGTGCTAGTGAATCTGCCTCTGTGAAAATAACATTCAGTCTTCCAAACGCTAAAAGAGGGCGAGTTAAGGAAATGTACGGTTACACTTTATTTCGATAGTCCAATTTAGACATTCTACTAACTTAGACATTTCAACTACATGTCAACTAACTCTCATTAGAGTATTAGTAGACTATTAGGTTATGGTTAGGTGTTGGGGTCCAGGTTAGGAGAATAATTTGACTTGTAGTTGCCAAGTTACTTATAGTCAGTATAGGGCTGCACGATTAATCGCAATAAAATCGCACGCGATTTGGCAAAGGCTGCAATTATTTTGTGCGCAGCTTGTCAGTGGAGTGCGGCTGATTGGTAGTAAATACTGCTCCATCTGAACGCCAGAGGGCACTCTCACGCAAACAGGCTAAATATGCCCCACCGAAGTACAATAATGCGCATCATTCCAGGAAATCCCTATCGCTGTAGCTGAATAAACAGAAGATTGAAACGATTTGATTAAACATGACTTATAAATACACGACTGCCTTATTCTGTGAAAGAAGGCACATCATCTCAGAGAAGGAGGAGCTCAACTGTCGTTATGAAGTGAGTTTGGAGTAAATGCATGTTATTAAATGTTGCATGTTATTAAAAAGAGGTTCATAAATGCTTCTCATGTTTTGGAAAGATGGTTGACGCGTGTTGTTTTTTCAAATGCACGTTATAAGTGACTCAAACTCACAGTGCTTTCAGATGAAGCAGCGTTTACAGAGCCGTACATCAATGACAAACTGCGCATAAAAAATTATCGCAGCCTTTGCGATTTTAAAATCGCGATAAGCCATCTCGATTTAAGTGCGATTACATGTAAATTGCGATTAATCGTGCAGCCCTAATTCAGTAGAATGTCTGTTTGGGGACCAACAAAATAAAGAGTTAGCAGAAGCAGACAGTCTACTAATACTCTAATGAGAGTTAGTTGGCATGTAGCTGCAAAGTTACTTCTAGTTACTAGAATGTTTAAAGTGGACTTTTGAAATAAAGTGTTACCAAATTTACTACAGAGGTCATATCCCCTAAGGCGGGGGTCGGCAACCCGCGGCTCTAGAGCCACATGCGGCTCTTAAGCGCCGCCCTAGTGGCTCCCTGGAGCTTTTTCAAAAATATGAAAATGGAAAAAATATTTTTAGTTTTAATATAATTTCTGTAGGAGGAAAAACATGACAAACATTCTTAACCCTTTCGCACGTACGATCGCATCGGTGTGATTAGAACGGTCAGTGCATGACGTGATCAACTGCTAAATTCAAATGTGCTCTCGCGCGTTGGCTGGCGCTGAGCCAGAGACAGGCGCGCTCAGAGCTGTCATATATCACAACTTTTCAGTGTTTTCAACCACATAATGTTTATTTTAGGTTTCAGACATAGAAGTACTAAAAAAACAATACATTTAGAGTTTGTAAAATACACACTGATGTTAAAGGAAGAGGCAATAATCCTTTCCATTATAATTAGACACGTTTTATTCATATCAGATATACATTGTGTAAGTAACTTTAAAGTTTACTCTATTCTTCTCCCAGTTCACCAGCCACTTACTTTGATGTATTTCGGGAGAAGTGGATGAATTCACGTGTTGTAAATCCAACAGATCCGATTCCCTGAACTGCGTCTGCGGCACAAACTAAGATGGCAGCGCATACAGCTCAACTAACGCGATTGTTATAAAGGTGTTTAAACAACAAAACACTTCCACTTGCATATATTTGACAATCGGAATATCAGATATTTCATGCCATATCTAACAAATTTGTGAATATTTTGAATAAAAAAGGAAAAATGACATAAAAGCAGATCATCATTCATTCAGCTCTGTTGTTGCTGCGGTGTGTCACGTGACACGCAATGACGCGTCACCTTGGAAACCATAAAGTGACACATTCTAAATAACGGTCGCCTTGAAAAACTCACGCTGGGGGGGTCAGTCAGAATATTTTAAACTTACGTGTGAAAGGGTTGAAGTTTTTCAACGTTGTAAAAATAATACACAAATAAATAAAACGTAATACATTAAAATTATAATGAAAGTTAAACTTAAAGCACCATCGTAAAGTAGTCACGTGGTGCGTCATTCTCTCCAGGATGCGCTGCAGGGAAAATAAACATTTACTGCTAATCATGAATGCTCATTATGTATTTGTTGCCTAGGCTACTTATCATTTTGATACTAGGGGGCTAGTAAAGCTAATATAGACACTTACAGCATGTGTTGCCTTCATTATAAGGCTTATATAAGGCTTTAATTTTTTGCGGCTCCAGACAGTTTTTTTTTTTTTTTTTTTTTTTGTCCAATACGGCTCTTTAAACATTTTGGGTTGCCGACCCCTGCCCTAAGGGCACGTATGGTGGAAAAAAAATATGAGATGAGAGAAAAAATCATATTTCAGTGCTTTTTCGCTCTTCCGAGAAACTTTTGCACTCTTCCAAGACATGTATGCGTTCTTCCGAGAAACTTTCCTGCTCTTCCGAGAAACTTTTACGCTCTTTCGAGAAACGTTAGCATTCTTCCGAGAAACTTTTGCATTCTTCTGAGAAACAAATTGCATTCTTCCGAGAAACTTTTGCGCTCTTCTGAGAAACTTTTGCTCTCTTCCGAGAAACTTTTGCCCTCTTACTACAAACTTTTGCGCTCTTCCGAGAAACTTTTCCACTCTTCCGAGAAACTTTTGCGCTCTTCAAAGAAACTTTTGCATTCTTCCGAGAAACTTTTGCATTCTTCCGAGAAACTTTTGCTCTCTTCTGAGAAACTTTTGCGCTCTTCTGAGAAACTTTCCTGCTCTTCTGAGAAACGTATGCATTCTTCCGAGAAACTTTCCTGCTCTTCCGAGAAACTTTTGCCCTCTTCCAAGAAACTTTCCTGCTCTTCCGAGAAACTTTTGCGCTCTTTCGAGAAACTTTCCTGCTCTTCCGAGAAACTTTTACATTCTTCCGAGAAACTTTTGCCCTCTTCAATGAAACTTTTCTGTTCTTCCAAGAAACTTTCCTGCTCTTCCGAGAAACTTTTGCCCTCTTCTGAGAAACTTTCCTGCTCTTCCGAGAAACTTTTGCATTCTTCCAAGAAACTTTTCTGCTCTTCCAAGAAACTTTTGCCCTCTTCCGAGAAACTATTCTGCTCTTCCGAGAAACTTTTGCGCTCTTCCAAGAAACTTTTCTGCTCTTCCAAGAAACTTTTGCATTCTTCCGAGAAACTTTTGCGCTCTTCCGAGAAACTTTCCTGCTCTTCCGAGAAACTTTTGCATTCTTCCAAGAAACTTTTCTGTACAACCGAGAAACTTTTGCGCTCTTCCGAGAAACTTTTGCGCTCTTCCAAGAAACTTTTCTGCTCTTCCAAGAAACGTTTGCATTCTTCCGAGAAACTTTTCTGCTCTTCCGAGAAACTTTTCTGCTCTTCCAAGAAACTTTTCTGCTCTTCCAAGAAACTTTTCTGCTCTTCCAAGAAACTTTTCTGCTCTTCCAAGAAACGTTTGCATTCTTCCGAGAAACTTTTCTGCTCTTCCGAGAAACTTTTCTGCTCTTCCGAGAAACTTTTCTGCTCTTCCAAGAAACTTTTCTGCTCTTCCAAGAAACTTTTCTGCTCTTCCAAGAAACTTTGCATTCTTCCGAGAAACTTTTCTGCTCTTCCGAGAAACTTTTGCCCTCTTCCGAGAAACTTTCCTGCTCTTCCGAGAAACTTTTGCGCTCTTACGAGAAACTTTCCTGCTCTTACGAGAAACTTTTGCGCTCTTCCGAGAAACTTTTCTGCTCTTCCAAGAAACTTTTGCGTTCAACTGAGAAACTTTTGCATTCATCTGAGGAACTTTTGCGAGAGAACACAAATCTTTGTGAGCAAACACAAAGTTCCTCAATGGAGCATAAAGGTTCTGGTAATAGAAAAATATGAGCTGGAAGGAAGAACCTCATTTTAATACTTTTGCATTCGCTAGCAAACGTTTGTGCTCCCAAATTAAAATAAGTTTTGCAAGTTGTGCGAGTGAATGCAAAGTTCCTAAGAGGAAAAGTTATGAGCTGGGAGAAAAAATTATAATTCAATGCTTTTGTATTCCCTAACAAACGTGTGTATTTTAGAACACAAACAATTTGCAAGCAAATACTAATTTTTTTTTCTTCCAACTTGATGGCACAACTCAGTTAGAGATGAATTATAGCTGTTCTGTTCAGCTTTTGCAGCTGTGTTTGTCAGCTCGATGACCTTTGACCTGTCCATCTGTGCAGGCCAATCTGGACGAGCAGCAAACAGCATCTAACGTGTTTGTCCGAGCGATGATGACCGCAGTCTGCCAGTCTGCCATCATCTGTAAGTCACTTTTTTCCCTCTCCTTTCAAAATGACACTCAAAACTTGTTTAATTTACATAATATGAAGCTGAATATTCAATGGGAAATAATGTTGATTTTATACATCAGGATTTAATTATGTACAATAAGCCATGTTTCCACTATCTCAGTCAAGTCACCTTTATTTATATAGCGCTTTTTACAATACTGATTGTTTCAGAGCAGCTTTACAGCGATAACAGGAAAATAATGCAACAAAGTTTGTTTCTAGAAGAAAATAGCGCCATATTCCAGCTTAAGTAAGTCCAGTGATGGTTCATTTTTGTTGTAAAAAAGTTATTAATTTAGTTCATTTATATATGTGCTCTGGAGAAAACCGTGATGTCATCATCCAGCTCAGTTCAGTTCTCATATAATGGTGTCAATGCAGGCAGACCAATAACATTATCTCCAAAATTTGCTTATGATTGTCGCTTTTCGCCAACTATTTTTCTTTATGATAATATCACTGAAAAATCATGTCATGTTGGCTTCAATTTTGTTTTCATCCTGTCATTGTCAAGGTGAGAATCCATATAAAGTAGACTCTACAGAAATTACCAAGAGGGCCAAGCTGCTGCAGCGCTACATTAAAGATGAGCAGAAAGAGCTGCAGGCGCTGTACGCCTTACAGGGTCTGATGGTACAAATGGAGCAGCCACCAAGTAAGTGTGTTCGTGTGTCAGTTAGTGGTGGAACGGGTCACAGAATTCACGGTTCGGATCATTTACGCTTTTTGAGGCATGGATTGGATCATTTTTCGGATAAAAAATAAATATATATATATATATATA
>NC_138733.1:5246984-5266984 GCF_965113295.1 Leuciscus leuciscus | reverse complement strand
AGGTACAGCACACGTCTCACGCTCTCTTCATAAGCATTCATGTCTTCTTTTTTTTAATCTGTGGTTTTTGGACATGTTTTCTGTACAGACCTTCATATGTTTTGAATACCAAAATCTTTCATTCAGCAGGGATGCATTAAAGTGATCAAAAGCGACAGTAAAACATCTATAATGTTACAAAAGACGGTAACACTTTATTTTACAGTGTCCTTGTTACATATGTTACATGTACTTACCATAGTAATAACAGTAAATTATGCATAATTACATGCAACTAACCCTCAACCAAACCCTAATCCTATTGTAAGTCCATTAATATTACTCAGTACTTAAATATATAATTACACTGTAACAATGACACCTTCAAATAAAGTGTAACCCAAAACATTCAAGTTAATGCTGTTCTTTTGAACTTTGTATTTATCAAATTTATTCATATTCGTGATCATTTAGTGGCACCAATGCACAATAATATTATGATTGGAGGTTTAATAGTTTAGTCATACTGTAGCTGCTTTATGTATCATAATATTCAGACACACAGCAAGAAAGAGAGACGGTTAGTTGTGTAACCATGTCCAGTTTGAGCTGGTGTGTGTGTAACTTCTCATCTGAAGAGTGTGTGTAGGTTTGAGTTTTGAGCTGTTTTTCTAATCAATGCCCGCGGATCCACTCAGTCCACACTGCAGATCCACTCCACATGAAAGCCATCACGAGTGCTTCTGAAGGGTTCCTGCGCTTCTGTCTTCACAACATCTGCCGCCTTTGATTCACACACTCGTTTTCCCTCAAGAAACATCTGAGGAGGAGCAAGTTTTTGTCCATTTGATCTCTCACTGCTGTCTGGGGGAAATTATGGAGAAAATGATCTTTCCCTCTGCATGTGAACACAACCCGCAGAACTAAACGACACGTGTGAAGACACGCATGTGATGTGTGTGTGTGTGTGTGTGTGTGTGTGTGTTAGACTGTGGTCCTGGTTATCTCTACATGGACAAAATGTCCCCACAAAGAGGCAAAATATGCAAACTCTCTGTCCTTGTGGGGAAATGTTTGGTCTTCATGAGTAAAACAGCTTCTAAAATATAAGTAGTGATGTTGTGTGTGTGTGTGTGTGTGTGTGTGTGAGAGAGAGATGGGTAGGTTTAGTGTGAGTGTGTGTGTGTGTGATGGGTAAGGCAAGGCAAATTTATTTATATAGCACATTTCATACGCAATGGAAATTCAAAGTGCTTTACATAGGAGAAATTAAAATAATAAAAAGAAATAAGAATAATTAAAACAGTTTAGAAAAATAAAATACAGTACAGTACAGTCGGACGAACAGCGGCACAGTGCTCATTCAGTAAATGCACAGCTAAACAGAAGTGCTTTGAGTCTGGATTTGAATGTGACCACTGTAGGAGCACCTCTGATCTCTTCTGGAAGCTGGTTCCAGCATAATAGCTAAAAGCAGACTCACCATGTTTAGAGTGAACCCTTGGTATTTCTAGCTGATATGATCCTAATGATCTGAGTGATCTGTTGGGTTTATATTCAGTGAGCATATCTGCAATGTATTGAGGTCCTAGGCCATTGAATGATTTATATACCAGTAATAGTACTTTAAAATCAATCCTAAATCTAACTGGGAGCCAGTGTAAAGACCTGAGAACTGGTGTGATGTGTTCATATGTTCTGGTTCTGCTCAGCGTTCTGTATGAGCTGCAACTGTCTTATGGTCTTTTTGGGAAGGCCAGTGAGGAGTCCATTACAATAATCCACCCTGCTGGTGATGAAAGCATGCACAAGTTTCTCTAAGTCTTGTCTGGAAACAAAGCATCTAATTCTTGCAATATTTTTCAGATGATAGTATGCTGATTTAGTTATTGCTTTGACATGACTACTGAAACTAAGGTCTGACTCTAGTGTCACACCAAGATTCCTGACTTGATGTTTAGTTGTTTGACCCCTAGAGTGAAGGTATGCGTTCACCTTGAGAACTTCATCTTTGTTTCCAAACGCAATAACTTCAGTTTTGTCTTTGTTTAACTGAAGAAAGTTTTGGCACATCCAACTGTTGACCTCATCAATGCATCGGCACAGGGAGTCAATGGGGCTGTAATCGTTAGGCGATAGGGCTAAGTACAGCTGTGTGTCGTCGGCATAGCTGTGGTAAGCAATTTGGTTCTTTCTCATTATTTGGCTCATTGGGAGCATATACAGGTTGAACAGGAGTGGCACAAGAATTGAGCCTTGAGGGACTCCGCATGTCATGGATGTCCACTCAGACTTATGGTCTCCTATACTCACATAATAACCTCTCCCATCTAAGTATGACCTGAACCATTTTAGGAGAGTTCCCATGAAAACACAACGTGTGTGTGTGTGTGTGTGTGTGTGTGTGTGTGTGTGTGTGTGTGTGTGTGTGTGTGTGTGTGTGTGTGTGTGTGTGTGTGTGTGTGTGTGTGTGTGTGTCAGTTTTCCCATTGTGGTTGCAGCTTTAGTAGATTATACAATGATGATACAAGATCTGAAGCATGACAGGTGATTTAGTTTCTCTGAGCATTCATGCATATGATCAAACATATTCCATCTTTTCATCAACATTCCCGGTAGAAGCAGACAGAGTTGTGTAGCCGATGATGTCACTGGAGATCTTTTTAAAGTCAACCTGAAATTGCATTTGCGACCCATTTTACCCCTAGAATATGCAAAACTATATTTGTTTAAGAGTCGTCCTATTTTAATATGCTATTATAGGTTTTATTAATATTTTGGATCCAGTTTTCTTTCTTATATTTTCATTTCGTCATGTGCTTTTGTCATTTTTATACATTGTTTTTAAAAAATAAAATATATTTTAAACAATTGGTTGATAAATTTGTTTGTTTGCTTGAATGCTTTAATGTATTGTAAGTCATTTTGGATAAAAGTGTCTGCTAAATGCGTAACTAATATTTATAGCCTTAATTTATTTTTATTTCAATTTTAGTCATTTTAGTATTTCAACTTTTTTTCAGTTAGTTGCAACATAACAGCAAAATTTCTACGTTTTGCTGGTTTGTTTTTTTGTTTGTTTTGTTTTTTACTTAAAGTTCCACAACAAATGTATCCTCCAATTCTTTAGAAAACCATCACTTGGTTCCATTAATAACCTTTAATATCCATGGAACCTTTCAATTGCACAAAAGGTTCTTTAGATTATTAAAATATTACACGCAAAAATAAAAAAAAAGTGTTATTAAGAATGTTACTTTTAGGGTTCTTCTATGACATCACTGTGAAAACTCCTTTTGGTTCTTCCTGGCACCTTTATTAAAGCGTATATCAGGAGCTTTACCGAACCCAAAACTAAACCACCGATCTGAAGAACCTACACTGAAACATCAAGAACTTCTTTTAATCTCCCCAAACCCATAAAGCAGCTGAAGCAGAACACAGTTCTCTGTGAATCGAGCCGCTGAAGAACCTTTATCTGTCAGAGAGATGTACGAGAGAGAGAGTTTATTTTGGCAATTGTGTTTTTATGTTGATGTCTTGCTCAAAACTGTGTAACATTAATATGTCTTTTCCTCTCAGTTGAAGAGGAGAACCCGGAGTTCTGGAGGAGTGCGGCTCAGAACACACTGCGTTCGGCTCTGGCCAGGGAAATCAACACTAATGTGGCCAAGAACATTGTGCTGTTTCTGGGAGACGGTGAGCACAGGCTTTATGGTCTAGATCTCATCATAATTCACCAATTTATTAATCACAGTACATTAACACAATTGTGTCGTATGACAAGTTTTCTGATATATTGTTTAACTCTGCAAACAATGCTTTATTTAAATACATATGCATTCATTTGCATATGTTTACAGAACAGAAATATTATCATTGGATACATTTATTTTTTAGTTTTGTTGATATATTTAAGTTAAAGGTTTTTACAGAGGGGATTTTGGATATTTTTAGCATTACATAAATTAGAAAAATAAAAGTTTTAATGCTCTAGTTTAATGATATTTAAGGATTATAGTTTATAGTACATTATAGTTTTTATTAATATTTTTTTAAATACCCTTTTTAGTTGTTGTTGTTTTTTTTAATATTGCTATTTAGTTTTAGTTGATTTTTATTTCAGTTTTAGTAAAAATTTCCAATTAGTCATTTTAGTGCTTCAACTTAAGCTGATTTCAGTTAGCAACATTTCTCATTTTTGTTTAGATTCAGTTTTTCATCTAATATTAATTTATTTTTCAGCTTTTTTTTTTTCAACTAACAAAACATGTTTTTATAGTTTTAGTTAACAATTATTTTAAGTATGATTTATATACTATTATAATTTGTATTCATATTTCTCAACAGCCAAAAGGAAAAAATTTTAATTTTCACCACGTTTTTAAGGAATAAAATGTTAACTATATTTAAGGCGAATGTTATATGAACAAACCCCTCAGTAAAAACCTTCAGAATATAGATAGGAATAAATCTGTAAGTTTTGGCATATGTAAGTGCCGCTGAAGTGGAAAAAAAAAACGTTTTAAAGATATGACGCAAATAGATAAAGTGCAATAAAATTAACACTTAAAAGTGTATTTATAAATGTTATATAGAAGCAAAATAGACAAAAATCTCCACATTGACCAGTGCCTGAAAAAACTATAGTTTTTACCTTAAAGCTCAGCACACTGTCCAGACCAATCAAAAAAACCCTGCCTGACTCGCACCAGCCAATCAGATCAGGCCATTTCAGATTGGTGTGAAACATGATAGTCTGTGAGAGTGTGTGAGTGGCCTGTGGATCTGATGGGAGTGTGTGTTTTAAACAGGAATGGGTGTGACCACCATCACAGCGGCCCGTATCTTAAAGGGCCAGTTACAGAAGCGCTCGGGAGAGGAGACCGTCATGAACATGGACACCTTCCCGTATGTGGGTCTTGCTAAGGTAATACTTTTTATTGTTATTATTATTAATGCTTTAAACAACTAAACAGTACAACATACATTTTGGAGCCAGGGGAGCAAAGAAAACATTTAATAAATAAATAAATAAGCATTCACAAAAATACAAGACCTTTGTATCAATCAAAGATTTTGAAGACCGAACACAAATGAACACTCTTACTGTATATAAGGAATATTGGATTTATATTGTAATAGCTGTTCCATTAGTACTAGATTGAATAGTACAAAAGTAATTTTCAAATTCTTTAAGGAATACTAAGAAAAGGGGCTTTTTGTTAGAAAACTTACACTTATGAATGTGAAATTTGACTAATAAAATTAACAAATTAATTACAAAAACCTCCTTATTCGCACTGTTAGCATACTTTAAATATCCAAAAATTTAATTTTCAAAATGCAAAAAAAAAAAATGAATTGCTAAAGTAATAATACTGTCTTCAAACAGGTTTCCCTAAGTCTGTCATTGGCCAGTCATACAGATAGTCCCGCCCCCAATCTCACTCCATTGGTTGAGTTAGAAGTTGACATGTTTCAAAAGTGTCAGTGTTTCACTCTTCAGGACGTTTCAGTATTATTTATATACTATTATAGTTTTTATTAATATTTTAATTAGCTTTTATTTGTATATTTTTAGTTTGTATAGAATTTTATGTGCTTTTTTAAAATATTACCATTTAGTTTTTATTTAGTTTTATTTAATTTTTAGTACAGTTTTAGTTTATTTCCAGTTTGTAATTGGTGCTTTAAGTTAAACTAATTAAAAAAAAAATCTTTAGTTTACGTTTTTCATCAAATAATTGTTTTATTTGATTTCAGCTTTATTTTAATTAACAAAACATTTATTTATTTTAGTATTATTATTTTTTATTCATATTTTGAATTAACTTTAAAATTTTAAGTAATTTTATCTGCTTTTGTTCGCGTATGTATTTCCAGTTAATAATGTTAGTGCTTCAACTTATTTCAGTTCATTGCCAAGCATTTTGTTTACTTAATTTAATACTTATATTATATTTCAGCTTAATTTCAATGAACAATTTTATTTTACTAGTTTGTTTTATTTACTGATAATTTTAGTAATATTTATATACCATTAGAATTTGTATTCATATTTTGAATTAGCTGAAAACTTTAAATAAATTAAATTGTAATTTTAATTTTAATTTTAATTTTAATTATTTCTTTATTTATTTGATTTATTTGATTTTTTTTTATTGATTTTTTTTTTTGAGTTAGACATTTTAGTTCTTCAACTTATTTCAGTTCACTGCCATGGCTGCATTTTCGTTTAGTTTAAGTTAATCTAATACTGATATTTTATAATATTTCAGCATTATTTTGATTAACAATGTTTTTTTTAATAGTTTTAATTACTGATATTAACTCTGCGTCAATCTGCTAAAGGCTTATAGTGTGTGTTTGTAGGTTTACTCAGTGGATTTCCAGATTCCTGACAGTGCAGCGACAGCCACAGCGTATCTGTGTGGAGTGAAGGCTAACCTGAACACACTCGGCGTGAGCGCAGCCGCTCGTAACGGTGTGTGTCGCTCGCAGAAGGGCAACGAGGTCACGTCTATCCTCAGATGGGCTAAAGACGCAGGTACAGCAACACACCCTCACACTCTACAAAAGCAAACTCACACGCAAACACAACGCTTTCTGTTCCCCTCAAAGATTACACAGCCAACATTCTCACTTTGAGTTTATCTGAGTGTGTTTCAGGTGTGTGTTTATCTGAGTGTGTTTCAGCAGGTGTGAGTGTATCTGAGTGTGTTTCAGCAGGTGTGAGTGTGTATGAGTGTGTTTCAGCAGGTGTGAGTGTATCTGAGTGTGTTTCAGCAGGTGTGAGTGTATCTGAGTGTGTTTCAGGTGTGTGTTTATCTGAGTGTGTTTCAGCAGGTGTGTGTTTATCTGAGTGTGTTTCAGGTGTGTGTTTATCTGAGTGTGTTTCAGCAGGTGTGAGTGTATCTGAGTGTGTTTCAGCAGGTGTGAGTGTATCTGAGTGTGTTTCAGCAGGTGTGTGTGTATCTGAGTGTGTTTCAGCAGGTGTGAGTGTATCTGAGTGTGTTTCAGCAGGTGTGAGTGTGTATGAGTGTGTTTCAGCAGGTGTGAGTGTATCTGAGTGTGTTTCAGCAGGTGTGTGTGTATCTGAGTGTGTTTCAGCAGGTGTGAGTGTATCTGAGTGTGTTTCAGCAGGTGTGAGTGTATCTGAGTGTGTTTCAGCAGGTGTGAGTGTATCTGAGTGTGTTTCAGCAGGTGTGAGTGTATCTGAGTGTGTTTCAGCAGGTGTGTGTTTATCTGAGTGTGTTTCAGCAGGTGTGAGTGTATCTGAGTGTGTTTCAGGTGTGAGTGTATCTGAGTGTGTTTCAGCAGGTGTGAGTGTATCTGAGTGTGTTTCAGCAGGTGTGAGTGTATCTGAGTGTGTTTCAGCAGGTGTGAGTGTATCTGAGTGTGTTTCAGGTGTGAGTGTATCTGAGTGTGTTTCAGCAGGTGTGAGTGTATCTGAGTGTGTTTCAGCAGGTGTGAGTGTATCTGAGTGTGTTTCAGCAGGTGTGAGTGTATCTGAGTGTGTTTCAGCAGGTGTGAGTGTATCTGAGTGTGTTTCAGCAGGTGTGTGTTTATCTGAGTGTGTTTCAGCAGGTGTGTGTTTATCTGAGTGTGTTTCAGGTGTGTGTTTATCTGAGTGTGTTTCAGCAGGTGTGAGTGTATCTGAGTGTGTTTCAGCAGGTGTGAGTGTATCTGAGTGTGTTTCAGGTGTGTGTTTATCTGAGTGTGTTTCAGCAGGTGTGAGTGTGTATGAGTGTGTTTCAGCAGGTGTGAGTGTATCTGAGTGTGTTTCAGCAGGTGTGTGTGTATCTGAGTGTGTTTCAGCAGGTGTGAGTGTATCTGAGTGTGTTTCAGCAGGTGTGAGTGTGTATGAGTGTGTTTCAGCAGGTGTGAGTGTATCTGAGTGTGTTTCAGCAGGTGTGAGTGTATCTGAGTGTGTTTCAGCAGGTGTGAGTGTATCTGAGTGTGTTTCAGCAGGTGTGAGTGTATCTGAGTGTGTTTCAGCAGGTGTGAGTGTATCTGAGTGTGTTTCAGCAGGTGTGAGTGTTTATCTGAGTGTGTTTCAGGTGTGAGTGTATCTGAGTGTGTTTCAGGTGTGAGTGTATCTGAGTGTGTTTCAGCAGGTGTGAGTGTATCTGAGTGTGTTTCAGCAGGTGTGAGTGTATCTGAGTGTGTTTCAGCAGGTGTGAGTGTATCTGAGTGTGTTTCAGCAGGTGTGAGTGTATCTGAGTGTGTTTCAGCAGGTGTGAGTGTATCTGAGTGTGTTTCAGCAGGTGTGAGTGTATCTGAGTGTGTTTCAGCAGGTGTGAGTGTATCTGAGTGTGTTTCAGCAGGTGTGAGTGTATCTGAGTGTGTTTCAGCAGGTGTGAGTGTATCTGAGTGTGTTTCAGGTGTGAGTGTATCTGAGTGTGTTTCAGCAGGTGTGAGTGTGTATGAGTGTGTTTCAGCAGGTGTGAGTGTATCTGAGTGTGTTTCAGCAGGTGTGTGTGTATCTGAGTGTGTTTCAGCAGGTGTGTGTTTATCTGAGTGTGTTTCAGCAGGTGTGAGTTTATCTGAGTGTGTTTCAGCAGGTGTGAGTGTATCTGAGTGTGTTTCAGCAGGTGTGTGTTTATCTGAGTGTGTTTCAGCAGGTGTGTGTTTATCTGAGTGTGTTTCAGCAGGTGTGTGTTTATCTGAGTGTGTTTCAGCAGGTGTGTGTTTATCTGAGTGTGTTTCAGGTGTGAGTGTATCTGAGTGTGTTTCAGGTGTGTGTTTATCTGAGTGTGTTTCAGGTGTGAGTGTATCTGAGTGTGTTTCAGGTGTGTGTTTATCTGAGTGTGTTTCAGCAGGTGTGTGTTTATCTGAGTGTGTTTCAGCAGGTGTGTGTTTATCTGAGTGTGTTTCAGCAGGTGTGTGTTTATCTGAGTGTGTTTCAGCAGGTGTGAGTGTATCTGAGTGTGTTTCAGGTGTGAGTGTATCTGAGTGTGTTTCAGCAGGTGTGAGTGTATCTGAGTGTGTTTCAGCAGGTGTGAGTGTATCTGAGTGTGTTTCAGCAGGTGTGAGTGTATCTGAGTGTGTTTCAGCAGGTGTGAGTGTATCTGAGTGTGTTTCAGCAGGTGTGAGTGTATCTGAGTGTGTTTCAGCAGGTGTGAGTGTATCTGAGTGTGTTTCAGGTGTGAGTGTATCTGAGTGTGTTTCAGGTGTGAGTGTATCTGAGTGTGTTTCAGCAGGTGTGAGTGTTTATCTGAGTGTGTTTCAGCAGGTGTGAGTGTATCTGAGTGTGTTTCAGCAGGTGTGAGTGTTTATCTGAGTGTGTTTCAGCAGGTGTGAGTGTATCTGAGTGTGTTTCAGGTGTGAGTGTATCTGAGTGTGTTTCAGCAGGTGTGAGTGTATCTGAGTGTGTTTCAGCAGGTGTGAGTGTATCTGAGTGTGTTTCAGCAGGTGTGAGTGTATCTGAGTGTGTTTCAGCAGGTGTGAGTGTATCTGAGTGTGTTTCAGCAGGTGTGAGTGTATCTGAGTGTGTTTCAGCAGGTGTGAGTGTATCTGAGTGTGTTTCAGCAGGTGTGAGTGTATCTGAGTGTGTTTCAGCAGGTGTGAGTGTATCTGAGTGTGTTTCAGCAGGTGTGAGTGTATCTGAGTGTGTTTCAGCAGGTGTGAGTGCATCTGAGTGTGTTTCAGCAGGTGTGAGTGCATCTGAGTGTGTTTCAGCAGGTGTGAGTGTATCTGAGTGTGTTTCAGCAGGTGTGTGTTTATCTGAGTGTGTTTCAGCAGGTGTGAGTGTATCTGAGTGTGTTTCAGCAGGTGTGTGTTTATCTGAGTGTGTTTCAGCAGGTGTGTGTTTATCTGAGTGTGTTTCAGCAGGTGTGTGTTTATCTGAGTGTGTTTCAGCAGGTGTGTGTTTATCTGAGTGTGTTTCAGCAGGTGTGAGTGTATCTGAGTGTGTTTCAGGTGTGAGTGTATCTGAGTGTGTTTCAGCAGGTGTGAGTGTATCTGAGTGTGTTTCAGCAGGTGTGAGTGTATCTGAGTGTGTTTCAGCAGGTGTGAGTGTATCTGAGTGTGTTTCAGGTGTGAGTGTATCTGAGTGTGTTTCAGCAGGTGTGAGTGTATCTGAGTGTGTTTCAGCAGGTGTGTGTTTATCTGAGTGTGTTTCAGCAGGTGTGTGTTTATCTGAGTGTGTTTCAGCAGGTGTGAGTGTATCTGAGTGTGTTTCAGCAGGTGTGAGTGTATCTGAGTGTGTTTCAGGTGTGAGTGTATCTGAGTGTGTTTCAGGTGTGAGTGTATCTGTAACCATAAACACAGAACAGTGCTGACACAAAGTGTGTGTTTGTTTGTTTGTTTGTGTGTCTGTGTCTGAGTGTGTGTCTGAGTGTGTGTGTGTGTGTGTGTGTGTGCGTGCGTGCGTGCGTGCATGTGTTATTGTTTTCAAATAGTAAATACTTTATTATTTCTCAAACTAGGGTTTGTGAGTTGATGTCAAACTAACAATGTAAACACACATACCTTGCTACAACTGAATATGGCTTTGAATTTGAATCTGTCTCTTATTTGATCAAGTTTGCATCATAATCGGTTACTGTCCTGTTTATCACTGTGAAGCTGCTTTGAAACAATTTCTATTGTATAAAGCGCTATAAAAAATAAAGATGACTGACTTAACCTAATCATACATTATCATAACATGATTATCAGCAGAGTGAGTGTTTCTGTTGTATATTTTGCTCATATTTCATGCGTCTCATCCTCCTGTAAGTGTGTGTTTTGCAGTTGAAGTGTGTATTTCCATCTGAAAATGCTTCAAATGTCAAGCTCATCAATCATCCATTAAATCTACTGTGCTAAATTAATGCATTTATCTTTTTTCTCATTTCATTCATGATCACACTGAATAATTCAAGATTTTAAAAATAAATTTCATTCATCGTTGGCTGGTTTTCATGATGGACGTTGTATTACAAAATGCTCTAATAATCTCCATATCAGATCATTACCAGCAGGAGCCGTTTGCAACAAAGAAACCACTAAGTGATCATTCTGTGCTAATTTTAGACTAATAATTTAGACAATATTTAATATTTAATTTTAATTTAATCTAGCGCTTTGGGTATGAGAACATTTAAAATGTATTATTATTTTTAGACTAATTTAGTCTGTTACAACCAGGCCAAGAACTGATGAATTTGTGATGAAAAAAGTGTAGAATTTTATTAATTAACAAAGACCCGTGAAATTGCAAGAAAATTTCACAAAAAAACAAACAAACATGTTGACAGTCACTAATGTGTTTGACTAATTATAATAAATAAAAAATGTAAGAAATGTTTTAAATATTAATATTAATATTTAATATTTATAATAAATATATAAATATAAAAAAAAGTATTCATGCCATTTTATTTGAAAGTGTTTTCAAATGCTAGCAAAACTTTATAGTGTTTGCCATATAATCACCTGAATGCTGCTGTAAATTAACAGAGCTAATGATGTGCAGTAAAAGGATGAGATGTTTTTATTTCTAGCAGGATTTTAACACTAATAAATAATTGTTAATAAAAATCCTGTTGAAAATAAAAATTATTAACAGCATAAAAGCCCGTTCACACCAAGGACTATAACTATAATGATAACAGTAAATATTTACTTCTAAAAATCATTCTAAACATAAAACAATGAGTTCACGCCACAAATAAAACAATAACGCCAAAATATCCTTCTAATCACTTTCAGAACTGATTTTTTTTTTTTTAGCTACGGAATGATATAAATATTGACAGCCAATCAGAATCCACCCTACTTTAAAGAGCTTGAGCATTTAAAGTGGAGGACGACAAAACCTTATAACACACATTATACATAATCTTCCGTTGGTGTGGACACTAATATAATTAGGAGCCGAACTATATATATATATATATGCAGCTATTGTATCCGTTAGTGTTTTATTATTATTATTATTATTATTACTCCTCCTCCTTCCGCTCGAGTCTATGGTCGCCCATAGAACCGTTTGTGGGAAAATGATCAAATTTGGCACACAGGTGGAGGACAGTCTGAACATTAAACACACCAGTTTTGGAGTATCTGACTCAATCGCTCTAGCGCCACCAACTGTCCAAAGTGGCACTTATGTTTAAGTGAACCTTTTGAACCGTAAAGGCTAGAAACAAAATAATTTTTCCCTCTGATTCCTTGACTCAAGCAATGACAATTCAGATGACAACATAATATTTACAAAAAAAATTTGTCATGGCAAACCGTTATTCAAATCTTTTTGATAAACCAAACCGTTCTCCAATAACACCCAAACGAATTCAACAAAGAGCTCCTCAAAATGGATGCGAGGCTATATCTCCATGAAGCTTTAGCGTAATGTGACGAATCTTGGTACATGTCATCACAAGCATGATCTGAGGCTGTTTGAAACGTTTCAGTACAGCGCCACCTACTGGTCAGGAGATATGCAAATTTTCGCTTATATTTTCGCTATTTTTGCTTGTAACTGCTGAACAGTTTGCCTAAAAATCATAAAACTGGTTTCTTTTGCTTTAGTGCTACATACAGAGTCGAATGATACCCAATTTTACTGTGTTGGACATCGGACATTTTGAATTTAGTTGTAAAAGGCTGTATTTTATGATTGCATTAGCGCATTGTTACGAAACTCTGTAATAGTCATCGGCACCATGTCTTAAAGTTACTCACAGTTTCGGAACAGTGCCACCTTGGCGTCAAAATTTATGATGAAATTTCCAAAAATGCTCATAACATTTAAGAGCAATTTTGACAAAATATGGCATAATTTACATCACTGTTCTAGTGATGTAAATTATGGCATATTTTGTCGAAATCGCTGTCCGCCATTTTGAATTTCTTTGAAAACCTACTTTTTCAAACACCTCCTAGACCGTTTGTCCGACTTTCACCAAAATTGCCACAGATCATCTTCAGATCATGCTGGCAAAAAAGGTATTAAACTTTTTTTTTATTGACCAAACCGTTCTCGAATAACTCGTCAACAAACTTAACGGCAAACTGATTCTAAGGCTGTAACTCTGCAAGACTTTGGCATATTGACACTTTGAATGTTTCATTGTCACCTCACACTGACCATACAAAATATATTTCATAACAGCGGCACCAAAAATTAGCAATTCAATCATATTAGTAGTGATTGTATTAGTTTTCTCAGCCATTTTGCCTAAAAAAAATCTTAATTACTCATTGTTGCAGTTAATCTGAAGCTCCAAGCCATGTTTGCATAACTCATCATGCCTTTTTTGTGTTTGGCCCATTAATTGCTGCTTGCAGCTATATTTATTAATATAATTATCGTCCTTGGTGTAAACGGGCCTTAAATCTGAGCTGAGGGAATGTGTTTTTGGTGTCTCTTCAGGGAAGTCTGTGGGTATAGTGACGACCACCCGTGTTCAACACGCCACTCCTGCTGCTTCATACGCTCACAGCGCTAGCAGAACCTGGTACAGCGACTCTGACCTGCCGTCTTCTGCCGTTACCGGAGGGTGTGTGGACATCGCCTCACAGATGCTCAGAAACACGGATATAGATGTGAGTGTGTGTGAGGGATAGGTGTGACCCTATAGGTGTGTTCATGAAATGTCATTATTGCTGTTATTGATCAGATCACATGTAAACGGAGCCTGTATCAAAAACTCCAGAGTAAAACTAGACTATGTGCAGGAAGATATTCATCTATTCATCCATCCATCCATAATCATTGTAATTGATCAGATCACATGAAAACGGAGGCTGTATCATAAACTCCAGAGTAAACCGATGACTGTGTGTGCAGGTGATCATCGGAGGAGGTCGGAAGTACATGACGCCTAAAGGGTTTCCCGACCCGGAGTATCCCGCAGACCTGAGCGCACAGGGACAGAGAAAAGACAACAGAAGCCTCATCGATGAGTGGCTGAGCATGAAGGAGGGAAAGGTAAAGAGAGAGAGAGAAGCAGAAGAGCGTTCACAACACATTTGACTTCATTTTGTGAAATATCTCCAGGAGAAACATGAAATTTAGCAAGTGAGAAACACAGAAGGTAAGACTTTATTGGATGGTTTTTAGAAGTGCAATGCGCAATATGGGGGAATAAGTCCCGCCTTCTAAATAAAAGAGCCAATCGCCAATTGTTAAAGTCATCACATGTTCTAAAACACACACTTACGACTGCAAATGTGCTGGGCCAGCCTGAAAAGGACAGTTTTTTGGCATGATGTGAGCATTTAGAAACAATATTTATGAGACATTTATTGTCAGACAAAAGTCAAACTTGGTAAACAGCTTTGGAGAATTTGATGTTTCCCCATTCAAAGAGAGAGGCGTCACTTGCATGACTGAAATAGCTATGCGAGAGGCGTTTCAAAGATGGCCGTCGACTGAAATGACTTCCTTTAATGGGACTTTGCCTTGGCGTGTTTGTGCAGGTTGCGAGATACGTGTGGAATAAAAGAGACTTTGACGCTGTGGATCCTGAAAAGACCGATTATCTGATGGGTACGAGTCCTTCATTCAGACCAGAGACACATGATCCCCGAAGGGTTTGAGTTTCTGAACCTGAGGAACTGAGATCATGAGCTTTATACCAGTCTAATTGTAGTATTATTTATAAGCTATTATAGATACTAATGTTTTGAATTATTTTACCTTTTTTTGTAATTTTGTGTGCCTTTTTTTATTATTTGATTTCAGCTTTGTTTCAATTAAATTAACCCTAACTATAAAGTGTTTTAACAGTTTTAGTTTTAATTAACAGTAATGAGTCTTAAGATCCATCAAAAATGTAAATGAAAAATAGTGAATGTTCCCCCTCTCTGTCTCTCTAGCCCTCTTTGAGCCTGGTGATCTGAGGTTTGATGTGGAGAGAGACCCCAGCATGGATCCTTCCATCTCAGAGACCACAGAGAAAGCCATTCAGATCCTGAAGAAAAATCCCAAAGGGTTCTTCCTGCTGGTAGAAGGTCATCAACTGACAAACAACCAATCCATCAAATGAATAACCAATCAATGAAACCAAAAACAAACCAATCATCCATCCGTCCATATCCATCCATCCATATTCATCCATCCATCCATATTCATCCATCCTTCCATATTCATCCATCCATATTCATCCATCAATCCATATCCATCCATCCATTTTCATCCATCCATCCATATTTATCCATCCTTCCATATTCATCCATCCATATTCATCCATCAATCCATATTCATCCATCCATTTTCATCCATCCAACCATATTCATCCATCCATTCATTCATTCATCTATTCATTCATTCATATTCATCCATCCAACCATATTCATCCATCCAACCATATTCATACATCAATCCATATTCATACATCCATCTATCCATATTCATCCATCCATTTATTCATATTCATACATGCATCCATCCATATTCATACATCCATCCATCCATCCATATTCATACATCCATCTATCCATATTCATACATCCATTTATTCATATTCATACATGCATCCATCCACATTCATCCATCCATATTCATACATTCACCCATCCATATTCATCCATCCATCCATGCATATTCATCCATCCATCCATATTCATCCATCCATATTCATACATTCATCCATCCATATTCATACATCCATCTATCCATATTCATACATCCATTCATTCATTCATCCATTCATTCATCTATTCATTCATTCATATTCATCCATCCAACCATATTCATCCATCCAACCATATTCATACATCAATCCATATTCATACATCCATCTATCCATATTCATCCATCCATTTATTCATATTCATACATGCATCCATCCATATTCATACATCCATCCATCCATATTCATACATCCATCTATCCATATTCATACATCCATTTATTCATATTCATACATGCATCCATCCACATTCATCCATCCATATTCATACATTCACCCATCCATATTCATCCATCCATCCATGCATATTCATCCATCCATCCATATTCATCCATCCATATTCATACATCCATCCATCCATATTCATACATCCATCTATCCATATTCATACATCCATTTATTCATATTCATACATGCATCCATCCATATTCATCCATCCATATTCATCCATTCATCCATCCATATTCATCCATCCATTCATACATATTCATACATTCATCCATCCATATTCATACATCCACTCATAACATATTTATCCATCCATCCTTCCACATCCATCCATGCATATTCATACATCCATCTATCCATATTCATACATTCATCCATCCATATTCATACATTCATACATCCATATTCATACATCCACTCATCCATATTTATCCATCCATCCTTCCACATCCATCCAACTATCCATATTCAAACATTCATTCATTCATTCATTCATCCATCCATCCATCCATATTTATACATTTATCCAATCATATACATCCACCCATCCATATTTATCCATCCATCCATCCTTCCACATCCATCCATGCATATCCATCTATCCATCAATATCCATCCATATCCATCCATCCAAGTAAAATAATCTGAATGAAATCTGAACGGATTTTGATCAAACCTCAGAAATGGGGTGTTCAAAAGAAAAAAAGGAAACTTTTTGAACTACTGAGCCCAGTTGTAATACCTGTAATTTGTCACTGATCAATCAGATTTGGTCTTCGTGTGGTTTCACAGGTGGGCGTATTGATCAGGGTCATCATGACAGTCGCGCATCCATGGCTCTGCATGAGGCGGTTGCTCTTGATGAAGCTGTGGCTCGCGGACTGGAGCTGACCAATGAGGAGGAGACTTTAACAATCGTCACGGCTGACCACTCCCACGCGTTCACCTTTAACGGCTACCCGTTCAGAGGGAACAGCATTCTGGGTATGTTTCTGTTAGTGTGCGCATCTCAGGCCATGTCCACATTAATACGTTTTCGTTTGAAAACGCATCTTTTTCTCTCCATTTTATCCTTCCGTCCACACTGAGACAGCGTTTTTATTAATGAAAGCTAACCTTTTTTAAAACGCTCTCCAAAGTGGATAAATTTGAAAACGCCGTTTTCACGTTATAGTGTGGACTGTCAAAACGAAGGTGTTTAAAAACGATGCCGTAAGTTTAGTCATGTGACGCGTATTGTACCAATAGATATTCATGTTTATAGCGGTATTGTGCCTGTTATGTGCTGTTCACTTTCACACTGTTGCTCAAATATGTTGCTTCACACACTCTTCATATCACAGTCCTGCAAACATGACAGAGTTTACACACATTTGCTGTCCTGCGGCAAAACATGAGAGAAGCTTCGTTTTAGACCAATCATATAATAGTGAGTGAGAGCGACCTGGACACATCAGTGAATGCTGAGATATTCTGCTAAATAACGAATAAATGCGATAACTTTATTATTTATTTTTCCGTCTGTATCGTCTCAGTGAGCTTTTGTGAGGGTTTACACACGCGCAGTAAAGGTGAATTTAGTGTTTTCAGGCGTTTTCCAAAAGTTTCTCATCCACACTGAAACGCCTGAGAACGCTAGTGTGGACGGAGAGCGTCTTAAACGAAAACAGCGCTTTCTAATGTATCGGGATTAATGTAGACGAAGCCTAAGATTGATCGTTTTTAGGGGTGTTGTGGCACAAATTTGTTTGTTATGGGTCTCCTAATGGTTCCAATAATCCTCACTTGTCAATCATCTGTTGTTTCTCAGGTAAATCTCCAATCTTTGCCTCAGACTTTTTACCCTACACGACTCTAATGTACGGAAACGGACCGGGACACAAAATCGTCAACAACAAGCGTCCAGACCTCCGCGGTGTCGACACCGGTAAGAAAATCAGCACAAACAAGTATTCATTACTTCAATGAGCTCATTGTTTCTGCATTACATTGTTAAATTAATACTTTTAAAGCTAACTGTGATTTTGTATATGTAAATTACCGAAAAACATAACTTACACATTTAGCTCTGATCACAGATCACTCTAAGTTGTAATGTGGACTCATGCATTTTCTGTAAAGTTGCTTTGAAATGATGTGTATTGTGAAAAGCGTTATACAAATAAATGTGAATGTGAATTGAACCTAGCTCGCTGAAAACACTGATGTTGTGTGAGTATTTCTTCTGGTTCTCTCTCTCTCAGCCGATAAGGATTACGTTCAGCAGTCGGCCGTCCCGCTCGATACTGAGACCCACGGTGGGGAAGATGTGGCGCTGTTGGCCCGCGGCCCCATGGCTCATCTCTTCCAGGGTGTTTATGAGCAGAACTACATCGCTCACGCCATGGCTTACGCGGCCTGTGTCGGTGCCAATCAGCAACACTGCGCTGTGACCGCTGAGCCTGATGGGACTCCCTACTCATCCACTGACCCGGGAAGCTCCGCCCCCGACACGCCCCTCTGCGCCATGACGACGGTGATCCTGAGCGTGTTAATGAGTGTTTTACTGCACTGAGAGAGAGACAGCAGCAGATATTCACCAAACAATCATAATTTGATAATGTGAAATAAACGCTTATGACAAAAATTCCCAGGCAAAGCAAGAACTGATAAGAATGTAAATGTGTACCTTGAAATGCAATGTAAGTCGCTTTGGATAAAAGCTCTATTTTGCTTCCATATCATTAGACTATTGGAAATAAAACATTCGAAATACTCTTTTAAAGACCCACTGAAGTGTCATGTGACACGCAGCTTTGTTTGATGCGTTGATTAATTTCCACTGAAACAGGAAGCTGAGGCGGGACATATTGAATGGCTCCTCCCCCTTTTCAAATAGCCAATAGCGTTTAGTTTACCTCACAGACTGCGAGTCGTACTTGACAGCAAAGCGAATCTGAGCGCTGATGATACTCTGATGATTCAGTAGTAGAGGTGTGAATAAATTCAAGCCATTTCATTCTTAACCAACGTACAGTTGGAGAACTGAATAAAACTCGAGCGTTTGAGCAACCGAACACACACTCACACACATATTGCTCTGTGACGTGTCAATGACCGCTTTGGCCAGGTGGTGTTTATAGCGTAGGGGGCGGAGCTTTAGATTCTAGAGAGCATTTGATTGGACATTAGATGTGATGAGAAGCTGAAGTCCGCGGTGATGTCATAACAATCCCTGATCCATTTTAGCAGAAGAGAGAGACTGTAAGTTTTGAATGTAAATGTAAGTTTTGAATGCTTATATCTCAAATGCTAATTTTGTCATTGTTTTGGAGTACATTAGCTTATTCATAACCTTAAGGCTAACATACAGTATATTTATACTAAAAGCTAAAAAACTTACATTTTGATTTTAGGGGGCCTTTAAGTGTTTATTTTATTAGTTACACTTTATCTGTTTGCGTCTGTAAAGCGTTTTCACTCAGTAGAAAATAATGTCAGTTCTATGCTGACTTTAAATTTAATAAATAAAATATTGTATTTAATCATTCAAGATATTAGTAATGCATCCTAGCGAATAGGGAAAGTTCTTCGAACGTTCTGGCAAAGTTACGAAGAAACGTTCTTCCAGTAGCGTTTATAGATTATTCGTTCAAAGTTATTCGGTCTTTAATAATGCTCTCAAAACATTAGAACTAAAACGTTATTTATACATCATTCATGGACGTACATTTTTTAAATGTTACATTTTTTCAGAACGTTCAGTGGGCAGTGACATTCACATAATGTTTGCAAAATTCTAAAATGGAACGTTGGCTTAACGTTCACATAACCGAGGGAAAAAGTTTACATCAAAACATTTTGAATGTTCAAAAAATATTCTTAGAAACGTGTTTTTGTTAGTTGGGATGTATGTATTATTAAAAGTTATGTATTCCTCCTGAATTAAACAGAATTTTGAGTGAGAAATAAATAGGATGGGACTTGATGGATCCTTTATAGATTATTGTAATTTCTCCACATTATTTCTCCGTTTGTTGGTTGCGCACTGATGAATCATTAAATGAATTGTGAAATTGATCAGAGAACATTTCATTGATTTATGTTGAACTTTAAACTGAATCTGTGTGTTATTGATGAAAACATTCGATGAATACTGACGTCATCTCAGGTAGAGTCTCTCTG
>NC_138733.1:5234484-5241984 GCF_965113295.1 Leuciscus leuciscus | reverse complement strand
AGATGGAGAGAATGAAGGGAGGCAGGAAGGCTGTACGCGAGCGCTTCTTAGCATAATGCGTCTTCCATCAGTTGATGTTGTGTGTCTGTCCGCGTAACACCCGAGCATGGGCTGTGTCGCCTCCAGAACGCCAGTGGGTGAGATTCTGTTTTCCTCTGAGCATGAACACAGGCGTGTGAAACTGAGCTCGACTGCAGCTCACACACACTTCTGATGGAGATGTGCACAAACTGCAGGCTTTTCTTTCCTCCTCGGTAGTGCTTGCGAGTGCATGTATGAGCTGATCGGACAGATCACGCAGGGTTTGCATGAATCTGCATTAAACTGCATCAGTGCTCGTTCATCACATGCTGGTCCTCGACTCGGGTTACATTACAGAAGCTTGCGCTTCATTGTGCGTGCGCCAGGAGTGATGCATGTACAGTATGCAGTGAACCAGCAGCGTTTTGCCCTTGTATACAGCATGTCGACGACAAGTACAGTGTCAGTATGAGTGTGTTTCTTCAACTACAGCACTTTTATGTCCTAGAGGCTGATTTGTATTAAAACTAACGGTTACGCTTTATTTTAAGGTGACGTAGTCATTGTACTTACTCAAATACTGAGGAATATTAATTAACTAGCCTACATTAGGGTTACGGTTAGGGTTTGGTTTAGTGTTAGTTACTTATGCATAATTTACAGTTATTACTATAGTAAGTTCATGTAGTAATGTGTAACTACGTCATTGTAAGATAAAGTGGGTTACACTTTATTTTAAAGTGTCATTATTACAGTGTAATTATATATTTAAGTACTGAGTATAAATTAACTACATGTACTTACTATAGGGTTAGGGTAGGATTAGGGTTTGGTTGAGGGTTAGTTGCATGTAATTATGCATAATTTACTGTTATTACTATAGTAACTACATGTAACATATGGACACTGTAAAATAAAGTGTTAGCAAACTAACAGAATTTATGAAGGTCACATTAAAAGTGAATTGGAAACTTATTCAGAATTGGACATAATTAAATTAACATCAGCGTCAAGCATAGTTGCATGTATTATTTCTACAAATATGGAAACTTTTGATCATATTTGAAGAAATAATACATGCAACTAATGCTTGACGCTGATGTTAATTTAATTATGTCCAATCCGTTTATTTATTGTTGTTACTTTTCAAATGATTATATATATAGATTTTAGATAGGACTAGTGCTATGAGTGAATAAACCATTTCTCGTTTTTTTATACCAAAAATATTTGAAATGTCATTGCAATTAAGTTGCATGATGTACTGAATTTGAAAAGTTTATTTAAAAAAAAATGTGCACAGGGTCAAAACTGTCCATATTTGAAGAAATAATACATGCAACTAGTGCTCGACGCTGATGTTAATTTAATCCTGTCCATCTTGATTAACGTCCAGGTCTTTCCCCCACGATCCGTACAAGAAACGAGTAGCCTACGGAAAAAACTAAATCCAACGCCTTTCCACTCCGAGAGTCTCGAACAAATGACCTCGATTTATTTTCACCACGCAAATCGTTTCTTAATCTCGTGCTGTAATTATTAATGACATATCAGGATACCGGGGCCATACCTGCACGCGCCATTACCCCTGTCGCGTGAGAGTCGCGTGAGAGTCGTGCCGTTAATTGCTGATAAACGTGCCGGTTAAGGTTTGGCATCCTCGCTGAGACAGGAGAGATAACTGATCATATTCCTTTATCTGTGAAGAGTTAGACTACACTTACAATAAAGGTTCTTCGTTGGCATTTGTGGTTTTATGAAGAACCTTTAACATCCACTCCACTAAAGAAAAACGTTCTTTAGATTATTCAAATGTTCTTCAGACTACTAAAAAAAAATGTTATTTTAAATTGATAGTGCATGTAGGCCTACTGTATTTACTCACCCTCATGTCGTTCCAAACCTGTAAGACTTTAGTTCGTCTTCAAAGACACAAATAAAGATATGTTGGGTCTCGTATACAAATAATTGTGTGAATTATTTGTATTTTACCCACAGAAGAACTAATTCACAACATGAACGTATGCACATGAATTTGTTCTTAACCTCATTCTATAGTTAATGTACTCTAAACGAGCGACCTGTGCACAAGGTTAGTAATTTGCATAAAACACACCCAGAGACATGTCCATATGTCAGCTTTCCACACAACCTTTACTTTCATCACTCTCTCATTTTTTGGAAAATGTTTGAAATGTCTTTGCAATTAAATGCTACACACAATTTAGTGTGACATTTAGACAGTCAAGTTCGCTAGCATTAATTAGCATGTTGCTAGCATGTTTTAACTCGTTATTAGCACGAATCACCATGTTGCTAGCATGAATTAGCACATTGATAGCAAGTTTTAACATGTTGCTATAATGAAATAGTATGTTGCTGATATGTTTAACACATTGTTATCGTGATTTAGCATGTTGTTAGCAAGTTTTAACACATTGTTAACATGAATTAGCATGTTTTAGCACTGTTAACATGAATTAGCCTGTTGCTAGCACATTTTTAGCACATTTGTAGTCTTTGTAGTCTAGTAATTTTTAGCATCATAGTTGCTAGGCTTTGCTAGATAATTGGTGGATGAAGCTTAAATACTCTATTATAGTTGTTGTATAAAAGTTTTGACCCCCTCAATGTAAGTCTATAGGATTTTTCGTAGGTTTGATTGTCCATTTAACGAAAACCGTAAGTCTGATCAGTTAGAAAAGATATTACAACCCAAGTCAGACAAGTCTGAAGGTCTGACCCGAGATTGTTGGTTGTAGCTTTAAAGCTCTTGGAGGAGATACTGACTCAATTTTAGTCAAAGAAAAAGGATTTCAGTATGTTGGTTTGGTCAAGTTTGATGCAAATTCAAATTCTGCTATAAAGCCTCTCTAAATAAGACATTAGTGTTGTTTTTCAGCTTGAGTCAGTCAACAGTGTCTGTTACTAAATTAATCAATTATAAAAACCAATTCATTTCAGATTGCATTGAATGAATTGCAGGAATAATGACCTCCATAAGAGTGTGAAACAGTTTCAGCGGAGTCAGATTGCATCAGCTTTGACCTGAGAACAGCCACGCTTTATAAGTTCTGCTGTCACCCTGGAAAGGACGAGGAGGGGAGATTCGTCTCGGTACGGTTATCAGGACAAGGACGGCGCGTACGCTCATGAAAGAGCTTCATGTATATCGAGACTGAGTGAGGTCATCTCTTCGGCCCCAGATGGCCCGGTCCACCGGTGGCCTGGAGTCTTTCCGTGTCCCGGCGTGGGGTGACGACCAGATGGATGTGATACGGTTTGCTAGAGAGGATCGTGCTTTAGAGGACCAGGGATTTTGGACACAAGAATAATTTTTCATCTCTCAGTCTGGCTCTCATCAGGTGGTTCTTCTGTTTGATTTGTTTGTGGGTCACTCCGCTACAACTAAGCGTCTGTAAAATCGTGTCGGTGAGTCAGCGAAGCGCCCTGTTGATTTCATGCAGAGACGCTACTGATGTTATTGAAGATAATATTTTCAGCAACAGGTCTGGCAATCAATCTGACATTAATCCAGAGAGAATCTCACTAAAACAGGTCTCGGTTACATTTCACCTCAAGATTAAAAAAAAAAAAGTAAGAAATTGTATACATACATATTAGTGCTGGGCAACGATTAATCGCATCCAAAATAAAAGTTTGTGTTTACATAATATATGTTTGTGTACTGTGTATAATTATTTTGTATATATAAATACACACATGCATGTATAAGAAATATTTGCATGTATATAATATGTATATTTATACATTATATTATATATAAATATAAATATTTTAAATAAAATGTTCTTAAATATATACATGCATATGTGTGTATTTATATATACAAAATAATTATTCAAGCGCAAGAGAAATAAATCCGGGGCTCAAATTGATTTCTCCTTTGCGTCTCCTTGCGCTTGAATGGACACATACACAAAATTGTGTTAAAATAGCACCCTGTAGTCAATAATTTAATCTTTGATTACCAAAATGACATATTTAAAAGTTTTTTCTTCATATCTTAAAATATCTTGAATGTAACTCTACATTCTCCTCGTCTAGTATGCGTGGTCCTATGAATATGCAAATGAGCCCCGCCTCCACTCACTCACTCAGCTCAGAGATCCACTGGTTGACGATCACACGTTGATCTGATTGGTTACAAGGTAGTTTGTGACGTCAGAAACACCAGCGATTTCAAAGCGTGTGTTTGAGACTGTCTTTAACAAAGATTAATCTAGATTTAATTTATACAGTGAACACTATAGTGTTGCACCTCTACTAAATATACATTTAGACCAGAGGCCATTTTTCTAATGGATGTCAATGAGAGGAGAGGCTTCACTACCCTTAATTAATAAACCACTTTTGTGAGGAAATAGCTTATCATTTAATTAATCGACAGCCTCTTCGCTAATCTTCAACATGTTTGCTCATAAATATTCATTTTGGATTGAGTTTACATGAAAAAATGCGGTTTTATAAGCGAAGTCATGGACAATTGCCGGACAGGTATGACTGAGTTTACGCACTTCTCGTTCATTTATGGTAAACAGTGATTGACTGTCACACATCTCTGAATGAAATTCAACGACCTCAAGGCTGTGATGTGATTGGATATCAAGGCACATGTGATCCAAGTTAGCCGTTACACTCTCTCCAATGTAAGAGCCACAGACCCTCCCACTATAAAAAGTCCATCTCTCGCCAGTCGCCGGCCACTTTATTAGGTACGCTTGTTCAACTGCTCATTAATGCAAATATCTTATCAGCCAAACACATTGCAGCAACTCAATGCATTTTGATGAAGACGATCTGCTATATTTTTAGCAATCTATATTGTTAAAAGCACTATATACATGAAGGTGACTTGACTTGACTTGACTTGACTGAAGTTGGGCATCAGAATGGTAAAGAAAGGTGATTTTGAAAGTGCATCTCTGAACGCAGAAGAGCATCTCTGAACACTGAAGAGCATCTCTGAACACTGAAGAGCATCTCTGAACGCAGAAGAGCATCTCTGAACACTGAAGAGCATCTCTGAACACTGAAGAGCATCTCTGAACGCAGAAGAGCATCTCAACGCTGAAGAGCATCTCTGAACGCTGAAGAGCATCTCTGAACGCAGAAGAGCATCTCTGAACGCTGAAGAGCATCTCTGAACGCAGAAGAGCATCTCTGAACGCTGAAGAGCATCTCTGAACGCTGAAGAGCATCTCTGAACGCTGAAGAGCATCTCTGAACGCTGAAGAGCATCTCTGAACGCTGAAGAGCATCTCTGAACACTGAAGAGCATCTCTGAACGCAGAAGAGCATCTCAACGCTGAAGAGCATCTCTGAACGCTGAAGAGCATCTCAACGCTGAAGAGCATCTCTGAACGCTGAAGAGCATCTCTGAAAGCAGAAGAGCATCTCTGAACGCAGAAGAGCATCTCTGAACGCAGAAATGCAGAACGCAGAAGAGCATCTCTGAACACAGAAGAGCATCTCTGAACACTGAAGAGCATCTCTGAACGCAGAAGAGCATCTCTGAACACTGAAGAGCATCTCTGAACGCAGAAGAGCATCTCTGAACGCAGAAGAGCATCTCTGAACGTAGAAGAGCATCTCTGAACGCAGAAGAGCATCTCTGAACGCAGAAGAGCATCTCTGAACGCAGAAGAGCATCTCTGAACGCAGAAACGCAGAACGCAGAAGAGGATCTCTGAACACTGAAGAGCATCTCTGAACGCAGAAGAGCATCTCTGAACGCAGAAGAGCATCTCTGAACGCAGAAGATCATCTCTGAACACAGAAGAGCATCTCTGAACGCTGAAGAGCATCTCTGAACACAGAAGAGCATCTCTGAACACAGAAGAGCATCTCTGAACGCAGAAGAGCATCTCTGAACGCAGAAGAGCATCTCTGAACGCAGAAGAGCATCTCTGAACGCAGAAGAGCATCTCTGAACGCAGAAGAGCATCTCTGAACGCAGAAGAGCATCTCTGAACACGCAGATGAGCATCTCTGAACACGCAGAAGAGCATCTCTGAACACGCAGATGAGCATCTCTGAACGCAGAACGCAGAAGAGCATCTCTGAACGCTGAAGAGTATCTCTGAACACAGAACGCAGAAGAGCATCTCTGAACACTGAAGAGCATCTCTGAACGCAGAAGAGCATCTCTGAACGCTGAAGAGCATCTCTGAACGCAGAACGCAGAAGAGCATCTCTGAACACTGAAGAGCATCTCTGAACGCAGAAGAGCATCTCTGAACACTGAAGAGCATCTCTGAACGCAGAAGAGCATCTCTGAACACTGAAGAGCATCTCTGAACGCAGAAGAGCATCTCTGAACGCAGAAGAGCATCTCTGAACACAGAAGAGCATCTCTGAACACAGAAGAGCATCTCTGAACGCAGAAGAGCATCTCTGAACACTGAAGAGCATCTCTGAACGCAGAAGAGCATCTCTGAACGCAGAAGAGCATCTCTGAACGCAGAAGAGCATCTCTGAACGCAGAAGAGCATCTCTGAACACAGAAGAGCATCTCTGAACACGTCAAACCTTGAAAACCAGAAAACTGAGGCCTCAGTTCACACGGGCTCAACAAAACTGGACAACAGACGATTGGAGAAACATTGCGTCTGGATTTCTGCTGTGACATTCAGAGGGTCAGAATTTGGCGTTAACAACATGAAAGCATGGATCGTCCTGCCTTGTATCAGTGGTTCAGGCTCGTGGGGGTTTAATGTTGTGATGATTTTTCCCTTGGCCCACTTTGAGCCTCTTAGTACCGTTGTTTAAACCCCTCAGTCTACCTGAGCATTGATGCTGACCATGTCCTTCCCTTTATAACCACAGTAGACCATCTTCTGATGGATATTTCCAGCAGGATAAACACACGTCACTAAATCATCTCAGACTGGTTTCTTGATCATGACAATGAGTTCACTAAACTTAAACGGCCTCCACAGTCTCAGTCTAATAGAGCATCTCCTGGATGTGGAGGAACAGGAGATTCACATCATTAATGTGCAACTAATAAATCTACAGCAACTGTGTGATGAAATCATGACAATATGGACCAGAATCTCTGAGGAATGTTTCCAGCATCTTGTTGAATCTCTGCCATGAAGAATTAAGGCAGTTCTGAAGGCAAAAACGGATCTGACCCGCTACTAGCAAGGTGTACCTAATAAAGTGGCCGGTGAGTGGATGAGGTCTTGGCATGTTTCCATGAGATTAAGTTAAAAGTGAAATGGTGTCATTGAGAGAAACTAACACCCCTACTGGAGTCCAGGCTGTCTGATGGACCTCCACGGTCGTCGACATCAGTCACTGTTAGTATTGTCTGCACGTATTGGGTTTTATTGACCCTCATTAGGAAAGAGGTTTGAGATCAGGTGAAACTCAACACGATTTGAGCCCGGGGTGTTAACGGGACGGTAGGGGACACGGATCAGCAGCGCAGGAGAGCGAGCAAAACCTTAG
>NC_138733.1:5168010-5234284 GCF_965113295.1 Leuciscus leuciscus | reverse complement strand
GCTTGGGTTCTAAATAAAATCTATTAAAGTTGCTTTGTATATTTACTGCTCAAACATAATCTTATAAAACATCACCACTGAAACTGTATATTAATTACATATTAGTTACATATTAATTACATTATTGTTTGGAGCATGCTTAATAGGGTTACACTTTATTTTAAGGTGTCATTGTTACAGTGTAATTATATATTTAAGTACTGAGTAATATTAGTGAACTACATGTACTTACTATAGGATTAATGTTTAGTTGAGGGTTAGTTGCATGTAATTATGCATAATTTACTGTTATTACTATGGTAAGTACATGTAACATATGTAACAAGGACACTGTAAAATAAAGTGTTACCCATAACAATATAAAAATGAAGTTAGTCATTTAGTCCAGTAGAGGACATGAAATGGCATATTGTACCAGGGGGGGAAAGTGCATGTGATTCCTGTGCATTAAAGTCATCTATGTGCAAACACAGTAATGCACAGGAATCATACCATTTTGAAGAGCCAGCGCAAAAGCAAAAATATCACGCAAACATTGTGCTGTAGGTCTAAAGGCCCGTTTACGGTAAAAACAATAACTGGTAACACTTTATTTAAAGGTACTACAAGTACTTACTATAGTAATAACGGTAAAATATTTAATTTCAAATTACAAAACATACATAATAACAAGTAATAACCCTAAACCATACCCGTTAGCACTTTATTTTACAGTACTGTTCCACATTTACATACTTATAGTAATTTCAATAACTGGGTAATAACTGGGTACTAACCCTGAACCTAACCTTAACCCATGTAGTTGCCTTATATTACCAGTACTTTCTTACGTAAGTACACTGTAATTACATGTAAGTGCACATAATGTAAAATAAAGTGCAATCCCAAACCCTAACCGTAACTCTATAGTAAGTACATGTTACTGTCTGAGTATAGGTCTACATTTGAGTTTGAATTTACTTCGCGATCGTTAAAAAAAGTAATGTAATGTGGACGTACTACATCCGCCATGTTGTTATTATCATGTGACCTACCAGCGTCAGTCTCATCGCTTCACTGTCATTCATAAATCCTCTCCCGTGGCCTCATGGGATAGTACATGCAGTGTCCATCACACACACACTTCAGAATCTCACGGAAGAAGTCGGTCATCTGGAGACTGTTCGCCTACTGTTTTTCGAATACTATGCATTCGAACATACTACTCTTTTGGCGTACTGTTTTTTGCATACTATGTAGTCTGTTTATTATAAGCACAAATAAGCCCTTTAAAGCAGGATCGATTCTGATTGGCTGTCAGTGTTTTTATTGTTCATCAGCTGGAAAAAAAATCGATATCGTGTCTCTTTGCCGTTATTGTTATAGTTGTGTGGACTTTGCAATTCTTTTATATTTAGATCGATTTTTAGAACTGTATCTTTACCTTTATACTTATTGTCCTTGGAGTGATCAGGCCTTAAGAGAAAATCATTTTATTAGATATTAGTTTTATTGACATGCTCAAAAAATGATAAAACTTGGCCATCATCAATTTGCCTACAGTTCTATTCATTTATTTATTTATTCAGGTCTAACGTGACACTGACTGAATTTAATTGTAGTTGATAAATAATAATAAAATGTAACTTAACCATTTCACTACAGAGGACAGCTATTCAAAAAGTAATTTCTTGTGTATGCATGGGTTTTGATTGCACAGTTGCACATCAACCTCTACAGTGGACACTAGTGCATCATCCTATACACTGCCACCAAGTGGCAAACCATTGTATGTGGAATTTTTTTCCCACTCCAAACCAAGATGGCGGATGGCCAGTCAGAAATGCCAAGTTGCTCTGGAATATTGTCCATTTCTTCAGGAGACTCTTGCATGCAGTTAAAAAAAAAAATGTTGTAACATCAAGTCACATATAAGCAGTCATATCATAGGTAAAATTTCCAAGTATTGATTTTAGATTGGGAGGAAATTTTTAATAATCATCTGTCCACTAAATTGGACATCATGCAGGACTAGCTATATTTCAGCTACAATTCATACTATTACCGTGACTGTTATACTTGAAAACACGTCATCTGCAGTAACTTTTTTGGTTTTTAAATGTATTTGGGTTATTATAATGTAATTTGCAGTTACGTAAAAAAAGTAATCTCATTATGTAATGTATGTTACTTGTTACGCGTTACGTTACTTGTAACATCAAAAAGTAATCTGATTACGTAATGCATGTTTCTTGTAATGCATTACTTTACTCGTGACATCAAAAAATGTATCTGATTATGTAATGAATGTTCCTTGTAATGCGTTACTTTACTCATTACATAAAAAAAGTAATCTGATTATTTTATGTGTGTAACTTGTATTGTGTTACTCGTGACATCAAAAAGTAATCTGATTATGTAACGCATGTAACTTGTAATGTGTTACTTGTAACATCAAAAAAATTATCTGATTATGTAACGCATGTAATTTGTAATGTGTTACTTGTAACATCAAAAATAATCTGATCATGTAATGCATGTTACTTGTAATGTTACTTTACTCGTTACATCCAAAAGTATCCTGATTATGAAACGCATGTAACTTGTAATACATTACTTTAACCGTGACCTCAAAAAGTAAGCTAATTATGTAACACATGTAACTTGTAATGCATTACTTGTAAAATCAAAAAGTAATCTGATCATGTAATGCATATTACTTGTAATACGTTACTTTACTCGTAACATCAAAAAGTAATCTGATCATGTAATGCATGTTACTTGTAATGTGTTACTTTACTCGTGACATCAAAAAGTAATCTGATTATGTAACGCATGTAACTTGTAATGCATTACTTGTAAAATCAAAAAGTAATCTGATCATGTAATGCATATTACTTGTAATACGTTACTTTACTCGTAACATCAAAAAGTAATCTGATCATGTAATGCATGTTACTTGTAATACGTTACTTTACTCGTAACATCAAAAAGTAATCTGATCATGTAATGCATGTTACTTGTAATGTGTTACTTTACTCGTGACATCAAAAAGTAATCTGATTATGTAACGCATGTAACTTGTAATGCATTACTTGTAAAATCAAAAAGTAATCTGATCATGTAATGCATATTACTTGTAATACGTTACTTTACTCGTAACATCAAAAAGTAATCTGATCATGTAATGCATGTTACTTGTTATGTGTTACTTTACTCGTGACATCAAAAAGTAATCTGATTATGTAACGCATGTAACTTGTATTACGTTACTTTACTTGTAACATCAAAAAGTAATCTGATCATGTAATGCATGTTACTTGTTATGTGTTACTTTACTCGTGACATCAAAAAGTAATCTGATTATGTAACGCATGTAACTTGTATTACGTTACTTTACTTGTAACATCAAAAAGTAATCTGATAATGTAATGCATATTACTTGTAATACGTTACTTTACTCGTAACATCAAAAAGTAATCTGATCATGTAATGCATGTTACTTGTAATGTGTTACTTTACTTGTTACATCAAAAAGTAATCTGATCATGTAACGCATGTAACTTGTAATGCATTACTTGTAACATCAAAAAAGTAACCTGATTATGTAATACATGTTACTTGTTATGCATTAATTTACTCTGATCATGTAATGGTCTGGTTATGCGTTACTCCAAAATTGAAAACACCTGATCGCTAGTTTTTCCACAGTCTGAAAACATCCCTAGATCAATGTAGATTTCAGTCTGAGGTTTTCTCAGAGAGGAGAGCTACGGTAGAAATTTGTCTATTTTGAACATAATCAGAATTATCAGAATTATCAGCTAATAAGGGTAAATCGAGCGGAGGGAGCATGAGCGTTTACTATGTAGTCTGAGTTGGGTTTCCACAGAGTTGTATCTCCACCAGACCAGTTCTGATATCAAAGACACTTGTTGTTCAACTTATATGAAGTTCTCTTTCTGCTGGTCGGACAGGAACAAACTCAATTGCGTTTGCAATAATTTTACCTGTATTATATTTTTTATATATATGTGACCCTGGATCACAGAACCGGTCACAAGTCGCACGGGTATATTTGTGGCAAAAGCCAACAATACATTGTATGGGTCAAAATTATCGATTTTTCTTCTATGCTAAAAATCATGAGGATATTAAGTAAAGATCATGTTCCATGAAGATATGTTGTAAATTTCCTACCATAAATATATAAAACATTTATTTTTGTGAGTGAATGCTGCACAATCATGAACATACATGAACAACTTTAAAGGAGATTTTCTCAATGTTTCGATTTTTTTGCTCCCTCAGATTCCAGATTTACAATAGTTGTATTTCGACCAAATATTGTCCTATCATAACAAACCACACATCAATGGAAAGCTTATTTATTCAGCTTTCAGGTGATGTATAAAGCTCATTTTGTACAAAAAATTTACCCATGTGACTGGTTTTGTGGTCCAGGGTCACATATTTTATAGTTTTCACATGATTTTAAATGATTTTATTAATTGGTTTGTTAGATGCAGTATTACTGTGCTATTACTGTATTATGTTTAATAATATATCTCTTTGGTTAAAACCAAAAAGCCAACTTTAAGTGTTTAAAAGTTTCTAATAATTTTAGTTTGTTTTGTTGTTTTTATTATTATTTTATGTATTTATTTGCAGTTTTTCGATCAGTTGGATTCTGCGGGTCTTTCTGATCCCACTGTCTCCCGCTGATTTGGAGAAGTTTTCCATGTCTTATCTCGTTGACCGTTATTCCAGGAGTGGATTCCAGAGCCAAGGCCTTTTATGGAGTGGTTAGGGTGTCCAGCTGACCCATAATGCATTGCGTCTGCTCGCTATATGAGACCCGTTCACAGCAGAGACAGCGCTTCTCTCCTCCACCCGTGAGCCCATGGCTTCTTCAGCCTCGTCGTTCCAGCGCTCGTCGCGTTACAGCACCAGCACCGTCAGATCCTTCAACACCGACTCCCTCCACCCGAGACTTCACAGTGAGTTTGGAGAAGAAACGTCCATCAGCTCCATCACAAACGGGTTCGAACCCGAGTCCTTCAGCCGTTGCCATGGTGATGTGCAGGATGAGTCATCGTGGGGCGAATCCTTTGGAGGTTATCAAGGTAAAAACGGTTTAATTCCACAGTGATCAAGAGTCTTTTATGGATTACCAAGGTAAACAAGTGTTTTATAGGTTACCAAGGTGACCGAGAGTCTTTTGGAGGTTACCATGGGGACCAGCAGTACCAGACACCCCAAGGAGGAAACCAGGGCGACTGGATCCTCGGAGATGAAGTACAGGGTGAGTGTGGAGAACACAGTTTTAATGGAAAATGTGAAGTTCACCAGGCAATAGGTCCAAGATTTATTCAGCTTTATTTGTGGATATTTTTGTGAAGGAAAAAAGTTGTTCAATTAAAAAACAAAAAGTACTTTCATGTTTCATTTTGATGTTCTTTCTGATGGGATTGGAGTGGACTGAGTAACAAAACCCTCCAGAGAGCATTAGTCAGCACTCAGAGCCCAAAACTAACCAGAAAACAGTGTGAAACAGTGATGTACAGCTGCTGTGAGACCTCAGGAAGGACAAACCACAGTTATATTGTGCACTGGAAGGAAAAAACCTGTTGAAGAATGGAAAAAAGGTACAGGTAATTTTCGGCTAGGACATTTATAGACATTTCCTTTAACCCTAAATCACAGTGCAATGCATAGTTTAGATTACACCTGTGAACACTTAAAACACTTTTTACTATTTTTGCAAACTTTTGTGTTTTAACTTCTTTTGGACTTCAAAAGTATATATATATTTATTTATTTATTTTTTAAATCTGTACTTGCAAATAATATAGTATTAATTAAGTAAAAGGCAATTTAAGTACACTTAAAGCGAGTGCACTTTCTTCTTAATTTTTTTGTTTCATATAGAGATCATGATTCTCCCACGATTCTGAAGACAAGAACAAAAAAACAAAACAAAAATGTAATGTTACATGTAAAGAGAAAGTTTGGACCAGAAAGTTTTTTGCTAGGCGGTTGCTAGGATGTTATGGGTGGTCGCTATGGTGTTGCTAGGCAGTTGTTAGGGTATTCTGGGTGGTTGCTATGGTGTTGCTAAGCGGTTGCTAGGGTATTCTGGGGGGTTGCTAGGCGGTTGCTAGGGTGTTCTGGCTGGTTGCTATGGTGCTGCTAGGCGGTTGCTAAGGTATTTTGGGTGGTTGCTAGGCGGTTGCTAGGGTGTTCTGGGTGGTTTTAAATTACAAGAAGTTCTGACAAAATATTAATTGCTGCAATCTATTTAAAACGTATATAATTAATTTTAATTAATTATTTATTTAAAAAATCGGTTTGAGTGAATGATTCAATGACTCACTCAAAGACTTCACTTGTTTCATTACTAGATGAATGAGCGTTTATGAACTAATCTCATGAGTGAATGATTCGATGAGGAATACATTTTGTCACTTGTCAAAAAAATATATTTGAAGCGGTGCAAAAGGTGATTTTCTCTATTTTGATTGCTACCGTAAACGTCAGTATTTATATCCAAACTATAAACTTTTATCCCAGAACTTCTGTGATAATATGAATTATTTTAACACAGGAATAATGATACTGTGTTGTTGAAAAACCTGTTTGTGAAGCTGTTTCATGCCTAAACATGACAACTGCTCTCTGGCTCAGAACACAGATCTGAATGTTCGCTGTGATCGGACTCGTCAAAGGTTTCATAGAGAAGAATCGCTGTCATTTAGGGATAAGATCGCGTGAGTTTGAATCGAGATTGCGATCTTTTAACAATAAATCATACGGCTCTAAACTATAGCCTGCCGAGTGAAGCTACAGGTTTGGATAATTTCCTAAGCGGCCTTATTTAGGGTGTGTTTACACGACAACTATGTACTGATCCCCATTCACACGGATCCGTGAAAATGACTCAAAAGGCTGTATTCTGGTGGTGGATGAGGAGAGATTCCCTGATATGATTGTATGGCGCTTTGGGTGTACAGTAGCACATATGAAAGCGCTATATAAATGCCTCCTTCATTCATTCATTCATTCATTCATTCATTCATTCTGCTGCCAGGCCAGTAGGTGACGATGTCACTTAGTCAAGAAACACCCCGTGAACACGTAATACACATGAGCTTGATGTCACCGTTTTCACAAATTCACGTTTTTGTTGTTTACGCGGAGACGGTAAAGGCATTGTTTTCAAAAGCTTGTGCTTTCAGGCGCCCAAACCTATTGTCATATAAATGAACGTAAAACTTTTTATGCGTTTTGGCCATTCGTTTACACGACGGTGTTTTGGGCGCCTGAAAATGCAAACTTTTGAAAACGGGTTTCAAAGTGCAAGTTCTTTGAAACGGTCTCCGTGTAAACAACAAAAACGGGAATCTCTGAAGACGATGAAGTGATGCACATGCGTATTACGTGTTCAGTCTATGGTGTTTCATCGCCATCTACTGGCCTGGCCGCAGAATACAGCGTGTTTCCGTGTGAATGGGCAACTCAAAGGTAAAACTTCTCCATTTTAAGTATATCGTTGTCGTGTATACGTACTGCTCATGTTTGTGTCTCATCAGTGTCTCCATTTCAGCTCGCGGCTCCGGTGTGAGCGCGGTCCGAGCGAGGGGGAACCGCTACTTTCTGTCTGCAGACGTCAGCGGGTTCGAGCCTCATGAAGTGGTTGTGGTGGCGTATAATCAGCGTGTGGTTATCCATGCGGAGAAGGTGTGTGTGATCTCAAATATTCAGAATAGCATGCTAACGGCTGTCTCAGGAGTATATTCACAGTATGCAGTGTACATTATACATGTATATGTGTGAAACACACCCCTTGTGATAAAGAAGTATGCTTAATGTGCACTTCAATCCTTAAAAGTGTATTTTTTTCAAAAAATGTAACTGCAGATCACATATTTGTGACCCTGGATCACAAAACCAATCACGTCACACAATAGCCAACAATACATTGTATGGGTCAAAATTATCGGTTTTTCTTTTATGCCAAAAATCATTAGGATATTAAGTAAAGATCCATGAAGATATTTTGTAAATTCCCTACCGTAAATATGTATTTGTGTGAGTGAATGAAGCACAATCGCCAACATAAATGAACAACTTTAAAGGAGATTTTCTCAATGTTTAGATTTTTTTTTGCTCCCTCAGATTCCAGATTTACAATAGTTGTATCTCGACCTAATATTGTCCTATCCTAACAAACCATATCTATAAATCTCAATTTAAAAAAATTTACCCATGTGGTCCAGGGTCACATTTGTGAAATAAAAGGCCACTGAAGTGCACTTAAAGAGAGTACTCTTTCATTTTAAAAACTTAACTTTGTAATAATGTCAAATTAAAAGTCTTTTTTTTTAAACTATTACTGTAATAAGTACTCTTTTTAAACATATGCAACAGTGTAGACTACTCATTTTAATAATAACTCATTAATAACATAATACATAAAAAATATTGGATTAAAATATAAAGTACTGTATTTCTTTCTTTCTCGAATGACACCGAACAGTGTAGAATACTACAGTTTGAAGTGGTTATCGATGCATACTACATATAGTTTCTGCAAGATTGCAAGATTTTTATTTTGAAAGAAATTAATAGCCTACTTTTATACACATTACACACATTAAAATTGATTAAAAGCTACAGTAAAGACATTTATAATGTTACAAAAGATTCTATATAAATGCTGTTCTTTTCAAATTTTTATTCATCAATGAATCCTGAGAAATATAATGCATCTCAGTTTCCACAAAAATGTGATGCATTGTTGATAATCAGAAATATTTCTTGAACTATATTATGATTTGTGAAGGGTCATGTGACACTGAAGACTGGAGTAATGATGCTGAAAATTCAGCTTTGATCACAGGAATAAATTACACTTCAACACATTCAAATAGAAAACAGTTATTTTGAATTGTAATAATTACAGTTTTTTTTTTATCTAATAAATGCAGCCCTAATGAGCAGAAGAAACATCTTTCAAAAACACTTTAAAATCTTCCCAACCGCAAACCTCTGAACGAGTCTGTCTTGTCCGTCTTTCAGATCGAAGCAGACGGGAGCGTTGCAGGAACGTTTACCCATAAGTCTGTGCTTCCAGCAGACATGAACCCTTTATCTGTGAGCAGTGAACTGACCCCTGAGAAGATGTTGATCATCAGCATCGAACGCATCCGTGACCTTTCACCTTTGACCTCTGACCTTCTGTGACCTCAACACTTCAGAGAGGAGAAACGGTCAAAGCAAACCTAGACTCAAACTCCACCGAACCAAAAAACACAACGTCAGGGAGGATGTATTCTCTCAGATATGATATATTAAGTTAATCACTCTTAGAAGAAAAGGTTCTATGGAATCTTGTCAGGCGCTTCATATTTAGAACCTTTATGGGTTCCATCATGGGATAATTTTATAGATTTAGTTTTATTTATTTTAATAAAATTTTATGAATTAAACAGCTTGTGAACATACTTTATCACTAGAAAAAAATGTAATAACCCGTTAAACATGAACGTATTACACAATCATTTGAGACTTTTCTCATTATGTAGAACATTTTTAGTATAAAGAGTTCTTTAACATTGAGTCAAGAACCCTAGAGTTCTATGTAGACCCTATAAGAACATAAGAGTGACTGTTTGATTTCTACTCATTATCTTTCAACTGTTAGTTGGAAAGAAGTAAAGATAATCACAAACAGAAGATGTGTCTTGAATCAGTCAAATGACTTTACTGTACAGTATATTCACATGTCACAAACATCATCTCAAAAAGTCTTTCATTTGCACCAAAAAACATTTGGTTTGCACATACCCTCTAAAAAAATGCTGGGTTGTTTCAACCCAAATTTAGGTCAAATATGGACAAACCCAACTGTTGCAACAGTATTTGACCCAAATTTGGGTTGAAAAAATGTTTTTTGGTGCAAATTAAAGACTTTTTCAGATGATGTTTGAAAAAATGCTGGGTTGTTTTAACCCAAATTTGGGTCAAATATAGACAAACCCAGCCGTTGGGTTAAAAAATGTAATTACATTTTTAACCCAACAGTTGGGTTTGTCCATACTTGACCCAAATTTGGGTTAAAACAACCCAGCATTTTTTAGAGTGAATAATGAACCTGAACTTGAATTTCCCAGCACTTCCATGTGTGGATGGAATCAGTAGTTTGATCTTGTTAATTTGATCTTTCTTGAGTTTCTTCCCTGATGTTTTCAGAGTTTTGTGTAACAGTGACAGTTTTATAATACACCATCTAAACCTTCACTGGGAAAAAAATTTAAATTGAAAGATGTTTGGAGTGTGTTTTACAAGAAAATATAATTTTTTTACATCAAAATTTGATGTTTAATTCCATGTGTTACCTGCCATTTCTTTGTAATTATTTAGTGAAATTTAGTAATTAATTCTACACAGTTTTTTTTCAGCGTGAGTCACATATACATAATGTCTGTCAAGGCAAAATCAACATTTAGACCATTTAAAAATCATTCTCTTTCCAGTTTTCTAACATGATAAAGCAATGTCATAAATCATCTTTTCCTGAGTGAGGTTTTATGTTAATCAGCCACTTTGTATATCTTGGTTTATTTATGCGTTTTTGTTTCTACACTGTCATTTTTTTTCATCCATTTCCAATATTTTTTTATGTATTTATCCATTTTCTGTATTGTATATTTTAATGCTATAAACTCTTTAAATGCTCAGAGTTGTGCCAATAAAGTTTACTTAGTCTGACTCTCTCCATGTAGAAGATTATGATAAAGATTATGATAAAGGTTATGATAAAGGTGAATATAGATGGAAAAGATGTTATTTCAGGACTGGGAAAGTCTCATATTAATTCATATGGTTGGTTTTAATGATAATATTCTTACTATTAACTGGTCTTTACAAATTTTTTTTTATTTTTGTCAATTTCCCATTCATTTCCTATGGTCGGTCATTTTTGACCAAAGACCACAAGTGTGACTTTTTTTTACGACCACTTAGCATGCTCGGATCATGACCTACATTTTTTTGTGTGTTCACATACCTAATGCCATAAAAGTACCCAAGTTTCATAACATTCCGATGAAGCTGTGATTTTTAGAAATTCAAAACAGAAAATTTTTCGGTCAGCAAATGACCGAAGAGCACCGGATATTTGTGCTGGAAAACAAGACAAACATACTAGGAAAATAATTGTTTATTAGTAATGAATTCGTTTATTAGATTTCAAAGAGTGAACGTTTAGCAGGAGTGTTTCTTTCGGTTTCCAGTGAGGATCCAGAGCGTTGGATAAAGCCTGAAAAGATTCATAAATATGGAGAGAACACTGCGACGGAAAATCGGACAAATGTTTGTACTCAACATTTCAAACGGGATGACCAGGAACAGTGTTTTAGGCCCAAATTTATTTTTGAAGGCCTAGTCTCTATTTTAACCTAAAATACTGCATTAATAATAATAAAAAAAGATTTTATATATATATATATATAAAAATTTAGTTTTTTCAATGGCAAAAATGGACCATAAATATTGCATAAATATTAATAAGTAACATCAAATTCTCTCAAAATACAAAATTAAAAAGAAAAAATATTATTGAACAAAAATAAATTGCTTTGGTTTTACTGGGATGCAGAAAGTTTAATTTGTAGGTGTCCGGTCACTTTTGACCGGGAAGATAACCAGTGTGATTCCAAAACGAAGAGCACCCAAAGGTTTAAATCAAGATGCATTTACTGGAGAAGCAAAATGACTCAAGATTTTAAGTTTTGCTGTCTGAAAAATCCATCAAAATTAAGTGAGTTTATGCAAAAAAAAAAAAAAAAATTGCCAACAGGGTCAGAAATATGATCTTAATTCAAAGGGGAAAGCATGTCGTCTTCCCAAATAGTTATGAAAACTTCAACACCCATAATGCACTGGGCATGATGCCATCCAACGCCACTCCCTCCAGTCTGCTATACACTTACCAGAGTCCAATCCAGATTGCTTGAGTAGGAAATACCTCTCAGCAAACTTTTACTCATAATGGTGTCGATTTGAGTTGTTCCCGGCTGCAGGATTTCAAAGAGTGAACGTTTAGCAGGAGTGTTTCTTTCGGTTTCCAGTGAGGATCCAGAGCGTTGGATAAAGGCTGGAAAGATTCATAAATATGAAGAGAACACTGCGACGGAAAATCAGACGGGATGACCAGGAACAGTTTCAGGCCAAACACGGGGAAAACTGATGGAAACGGCCATTAAAATACGACAATAAATCATGAAAAACATAATAGGTATTTTATAAATAACATTCAGAAACTGTATGCGATGATTAAAATGAAGAAGGATCAATAAATAAACACTGATACGAAAACATAAGAAATGACTTTTGATTATTATGCCGGATTTGATTCGCCGTGAGCGAAGTGCGGTTTAGACTGGGTTTGTGTTGAAGAGCTGCTAACAGTCACTTATTCACAAACTTGTGTAAATGTGCAGCATTATTATTATAAGTTTCTAAAAGATTGAAGTCTGTCAGATAAAACAAGCTTTTTGATGCAATTCACCAAAGACTTCTGTTTTATTCCAGTTATTTTTCCCTATCTGAGGCTTCCAGAAATATTTAGTTCATAACAAAGCTGCATTTAAAATGAAGTTTAATGGCACAACGCAAACATATTCAGTAGCGCGAGTCGTAACGTATTGTGTATTTTTCATTGTCTTAGTGAGGGAAAAATCTGACATAAGCAACATTTTATGTCTCTCTTTGTATTTTTACCAATGGCAAATAAAGTTCTGGAATAATAAATCATATGGAGAGAAAGAGAAAGTGTAAAGAAAGTTCGTCTAACATACCGTCAGTTACCAAAGATGGCAAAATATTGCTAAATATAACTGAAAAACGACTCAAACATATACATGTTATGTACACTATACAGATGTGATATTCCTCTGTGTGAATGTGTCTCTCACATGAAACTCACTCAGGGCTTTATAACCTACTTACAGACAGCCAATCAAACGACAGAAGAGCAACACAGCCAATCAGAACTCAGGAGAAACACACAACTACAAGAGAACACAATTCACACCAGTCTGAATGTTCTCATGTTAAAATCTCTTTATTTATCCCTGATATACAAAAACTTTTTGTTCTATTGCTGAGCTTGATTTTCTTTTCCTGTGAAAAACAGCAGAAGTTTTGCTGTTGTTGTCGTTTTAAAACTCGCTGAAGATTGATGAAACTCTGAGAACGGCCGCTTGTAAGATTTACACTGTAAACGGAGTGTGTGTTGAGATTTAGTAGGAGGGTTTGGACTAACACTGTGTGTGTGTGTGTGTGTGTGTGTGTGTGTGTGTGTGTGTGTGTGTGTGTGTGTGTGTGTGTGTGTGTGTGTGTGTGTGTGTGTGTGTGTGTGTGTGTGTGTGTGTGTGTGTGTGTGTGTGTGTGTGTGTGTGTGGAAATGAAACGCTTCTGGCCCTCAGAGTTTCTAGAGCTCCACGCTGGGAAACATTATTAGCTTAGTTTGGTATTTTTGTCTCGTTTTCCCAGTACAAATATCTAAACGTTCTTAAATCAAGATGCATTCACTGGAGAAGCAAAATTATTTAAGATATTATGGTTCGTTTGCTTAAAAAAATGATCAAAATGAAGCGAGTTTGTGCTTAAAACAAGAACAAAATCTGCTGGTCAGAAAAAGAATCTTGTTTTACTTGTTTAAAGTGTATTTTTCTGATCTCCACTGGGTTTTTCCCAGCACAAAACTACATTTTTCAGTAAATATTTGAAGTAATTTTGCTTCTCCAGTAAATGTATCTTGATTAGAGAATATTTCGATATTTGTACTGGAAAACGAGACAGAAACACTGAGCAAGAAAACATTTTTCACAGTGTTAAAGACATCATCAAACATCTGGAAACACTTCTCAACACAAGCTCAGCTCTTTTTCTTTAGAAAAATATGGTTATCTCCCCACAAAGTCATTAATTCTGGTTACTAATGAACAACAAAAACACAAATGTTATTGCACAAATATACATTATCTTCCAATTACTGAAAATAACGACAATAATATCAAAAATAAAATCACTGTTGATCTACTTCGCTGATCACATGTAAGATTGTTAATAAATATGATTCTCGGAACAACATATTTCTAATACATGAAATGAAATGGACCACCACAACATAATAATAATAATAATAATCTATAAACGAGATGAAAATGCATCAAATAAAACAGAAGCGATCATGATTTGCTCTTTTGGTCACTTTAACGTGTTTAAAGGAGTGTATCTGACAGTACTAGATAAAGGTCAAAGGTCAGAGATGATTCTGACACACAAAACTCTCTCGTGTTTCCACAAAGTTCAGTCCAACCATTACATATTCTTCAAAACCATCTGACTTTTGCAGTTTTGTGTCACACAACAGGAGCAAGAGGCAAAAATGACCAAATAAAAGAACAAATAAATGGCAAAAGGAAGAAAATGTTTAAGTTAACATGATATTTTAAATATATTAAAATCTGTAAATCTACATGAATCAACACAAAAATAAGCCTCTCCTCCACCGGCCAACAGATTAAAGCTTATTGGTCAAATCTGTCAGTCAAATTCAATTCGGTTCAAATTAAAATGATCAGCTAATGAAATGCAGAGTCATGAAACACTTATAAATCACAACAAACATTTACAACGGTCAATAAAACACTCGCAGATTTGACTTTTTGTTCTGTTCGGCTATTGTTCGTAGAAACGCAGGACTATAAGTTTCAGTTGAATCTCACAAAAACCATCAAGAGCACGTGTCACGTTAAAAATATGACATTTTACCAAAACTTAATGCATTATAATGTATGTTACAATGCATCTTTGCATACATAATTGTAATTAAAGTTCAAATGCATAATATTTTCAGATTCCTTGTTCCATGTGCAATAGGTTGTTTGTCGTTTTAATGCATTATACTTTCTAAAGGTGTGTTCGATTAATAAATACGCATCAGCTGTGGTTAAAATTATTCATGAGATCATACGATGCATTATAAGGCATAATTAATGCATTAAAAATACTTTTACAACGCTTTAAGTACATTACATTTTGCGTAAAGAAAATGCATCTTTACCTTCAGGACCATTACGATTTTTTTGCATTAAAAATAATATTGATATAATTTAAGTATTTATACACCATTGTAGCATTTGTTATTTTTGATGAACTTTTTTTGTATTTTTCATTATTCTCATTACAGAAAAATGCAGATTTGCTATTTATGATATACTTTGCAAATAATTAAAGATTTTTTTTTTTTAAATTATGATTTTCATTTAAATTCTCATTACAAAACTGTTATTGTTTATAGTCAGAGTTTTGAGATATAAATGCGTAATTGCAAGAAGAAAGTCCAAATTGTGAGATATAACATCACAATTGTGATGTACTGTATATAGTCCGAATTTAGAGATATAAAAGCGTTATTGCAAGAAAAAAGTCAGAATTATTATTATAATTGTCTTTTTTTTTAATGTTTTATTATTATCAATGGTGATTCTCATTTAAATTCTCATTACAAAAAACAAAAATAACAACATAAAAGAAAATTACTACAGCAAATATAGTGTAAATGATGCAGAAAAAAAATACTTATTTTTTGATGAGAATATAAATGAAAATCATCATTGAGAAAAAAAAGAAGAAAAAAAATGCACAACAAAAACTTCCAAACACATAAAAAAAAATTTGCAAATCTAAAAAATCTTAATGGTCAATTGCACAAACACATTCATATTCGGTTCTAAATATGAGTTGATCTTGACAGGTTTTGTGAAATTCATCATAGACATTTGTAAAAACTTGTCCTGCCAAAGTTTCACCAACAGAGAGAAAGAAAGACGGAGAGATTGTCCTGTCTGACGAGACGTGTTGTTCATATTCAGACTCAAACAGTGATCTCTGGATCTATCAAACACATGTTCCTGTGGCTTTAAGTGCTAAACTGATCTGAAGAACATCACATTCTCCTGGATCAAAACAAATAAAATAATTAGTGGTTATTGCAAAGCACATATTTTGAAGTTCTCACACAACAGAAAAACTCTCACTGTTAGTTTGCATGAATAACAATATTGTCAGTTCAAATGTTATCGTTGTGTTCAACCGTCCTTTTAGTGCAAAACATGCATAAGATAAATGGTGGCGAATCTTTAAAAAAAAAAGGCTCGTTAGTGTTCAGGCTACGTCATTTCCAAATCAGAAACCCATAAAAGTGCGCATTATTACACAATAGTGTCAGAGCTTGATGAGTTGATACGGTTTCGCTGTTAGTCTGAAACTGACCAGATAACACACATATAAACGCTTTGGCTTGAAACAGCAACTCAATCTGCTTTCGGAGAGGAACCAACAAAAAAAGTGAAAAGATATCACTCCCACTCCGTCTCATTCTCTCCATCACTCTTCTCTCTCTGCGTTTCGCCTACACCGCTCACATACGCTCTTTATATATCTATATATATATAGAGATGAATGAATGCCCACAGACTCCATGACGACAGATGAAGCGTCCAAGCAGATCTTGTGTATCACGGTTTTTGGTAACACTTTACAACAAGGTTTCATTTCCTAACATTAAAACACACTGCTCATTGTTACAGCGTTTAAAGGGATAGTTCACCCAAAAATGAAAATTAGCCCATGATTTAGTTTCCCTCAAGCCATCCTAGGTGTGTATGACTTTCTTCTTTCAGACGAACACAATCAGAGTTATATTAACAAATGTCCTGGCTCTTCCAAGCTTTATAATGGGAGTGAATTGCTGTTACTGTTTTGAAATATGCACTTTTATGATGGATATATGCACTTTTATGATGGATATATGCACTTTTATGATGGATAGATGCACTTTTATGATGGATAGATGCACTTTTATGATGGATATATGCACTTTTATGATGGATAGATGCACTTTTATCATGGATAGATGCACTTTTATGATGGATATATGCACTTTTATCATGGATAGATGCACTTTTATCATGGATATATGCACTTTTATGATGATAGATGCACTTTTATGATGATAGATGCACTTTATGATGATAGATGCACTTTTATGATGATAGATGCACTTTTACGGACTTCAAAACAGAAACGCCCATTCACTGCCATTATAAAACTTGGAAGAGCCAGGACATTTTTTTATATAACTCTGATTGTGTTCGTCTGAAAGAAGAATGTCATACACACCTAGGATGGCTTGAGGGAGAGTAAATCATGGGCTAATTTTCATTTTTGGGTGAACTATCCCTTTAACTAATGTTAACAAATGAAATCTTATTGTAAAGTGTTATCACAAGTGAAAAGAGTGACTGAAAGGGTAACATATGGATCTGTCTCACATATAAACACACATACTGTACAAGCACACACACACAAGTCTCGATGCTCCCTGATTCTCCAACACTAGTGTAGGAAGTAAAGACAGGAAGACCTGAAAGCGATCGGAGAATCCAGTTTTTTTGGATGCGTCTCTGAATAGTTGGCGTGCCGTCACTGGGACTTGTCGTCGGAGTCGGAGGTGTTTGGTTGGTGTTCTCTGGGAAGTGTGATGCTGGTGTGACGGTCCCACAGTTTGTGAAGTTCAGTGGCTTCGCTCTCGCTGCTCGTGCCACTCGTCCCGCTGTCTCTGAAACTGGCCAGCGGGGGGCGCACTTTCACTCCCTTCACCGTCATGGAGCCCTCGATGGCTTTACGCAGCTATGACACAAACCAGAGCTGGTTAACAACTCGTCAAAAGTGTTATACGTTTAGTTGTTTTAGTATGATTTATATATGTACAGAGCACCGCACATGACATGCGGACAAAAAAAATATGTTTATCGTGGCTACAAATGAACAATTCGTTTCTATTACTTACCAATACGTCAGCACATTTGAATAATTTGTTCCTTGGTTTTTAAGTAAATTGTGCGCCTGATATAATTTGTTCCCAAGTTTTACTAAATCGTGCGCACAATATAATAATTTCCCTAGTTTTACAAAATTGTGCGCATGATATAATAATTTGTTCCTTATTTTTACAAAATTGTGCGCATGATATAATAATTTGTTCCATAGTTTTACGAAATCGTGCGCTCAATATAATTCGCTCCCTAGTTTTACGAAATCGTGCGCTCAATATAATAATTTGCTCCCTAGTTTGACGAAATCGTGCGCTCAATATAATAATTTGCTCCCTAGTTTGACGAAATCGTGCGCTCAATATAATAATTTGCTCCCTAGTTTGACAAAATCGTGCACTCAATATAATAATTTGTTCCCTATTTTTATGAAATTGTGCGCACAATGTAATAATTCATTCCCTAGTTTTACGAAATTGTGTGCACAATGTAATAATCCATTCCCTAGTTTTACGAAATTGTGCGCACAATATAATAAATTCGCTCACTAGTTTTACGAAATTGTGTGCACAATATAATAAATTCGCTCACTAGTTTTACGAAATTGTGTGCACAATATAATAAATTCGCTCATTAGTTTTACGAAATTGTGCGCACAATATAATAAATTCGCTTACTAGTTTTACGAAATTGTGTGCACAATATAATAAATTCGCTCAGTTTTACGAAATTGTGCGCACAATATAATAAATTCGCTCACTAGTTTTACGAAATTGTGCGCACAATGTAATAATTCGTTCCCTAGTTTTACGAAACCGTGCGCTCAATTTAATAATTCGCTCACTAGTTTTACGAAATCGTGCGCTCAATATAATAATTTGTTCCCTAGTTTGACGAAATCGTGCGCACAATGTAATAATCCATTCCCTAGTTTTACGAAACCGTGCGCTCAATTTAATAATTCGCTCACTAGTTTTACGAAATCGTGCGCTCAATATAATAATTTGCTCACTAGTTTTACGAAATCGTGCGCTCAATATAATAATTTGTTCCCTATTTTTACGAAATTGTGCGCACAATGTAATAATCCATTCCCTAGTTTTACGAAATTGTGCGCACAATATAATAAATTCGCTCACTAGTTTTACGAAATTGTGCGCACAATATAATAAATTCGCTCACTAGTTTTACGAAATTGTGTGCACAATATAATAAATTCGCTCACTAGTTTTACGAAATTGTGCGCACAATATAATAATTTGTTCCCAAATTTTACGAAATTGTGCACACAATGTAATAATTCGTTCCCTAGTTTTACGAAACCGTGCGCTCAATTTAATAATTCGCTCACTAGTTTTACGAAATTGTGCGCACAACGTAATAATTCGTTCCCTAGTTTTACGAAATCGTGTGCACAATATAATAATTTGTTCCCAAGTTTTACTAAATCGTGCGCACAATATAATAATTTCCCTAGGTTTACAAAATTGTGCGCATGATATAATAATTTGTTCCCTATTTTTACAAAATTGTGCGCATGATATAATAATTTGTTCCATAGTTTTATGAAATCGTGCGCTCAATATAATTCGCTCCCTAGTTTTACGAAATTGTGCGCTCAATATAATAATTAGCTCCCTAGTTTGACGAAATCGTGCGCTCAATATCATAATTTGCTCCCTAGTTCGACAAAATCGTGCGCTCAATATAATAATTTGTTCCCTATTTTTACGAAATTGTGCGCACAATGTAATAATTCATTCCCTAGTTTTACGAAATCGTGTGCACAATATAATAATTTGTTCCCAAGTTTTACTAAATCGTGCGCACAATATAATAATTTCCCTAGGTTTACAAAATTGTGCGCATGATATAATAATTTGTTCCCTATTTTTACAAAATTGTGCGCATGATATAATAATTTGTTCCATAGTTTTATGAAATCGTGCGCTCAATATAATTCGCTCCCTAGTTTTACGAAATTGTGCGCTCAATATAATAATTAGCTCCCTAGTTTGACGAAATCGTGCGCTCAATATCATAATTTGCTCCCTAGTTCGACAAAATCGTGCGCTCAATATAATAATTTGTTCCCTATTTTTACGAAATTGTGCGCACAATGTAATAATTCATTCCCTAGTTTTACGAAATTGTGTGCACAATGTAATAATTCATTCCCTAGTTTTACGAAATTGTGCACACAATATAATAAATTCGTTCACTAGTTTTACGAAATTGTGCGCACAATATAATAAATTCACTCACTAGTTTTACGAAATTGTGTGCACAATATAATAAATTCGTTCCCTAGTTTTACGAAATCGTGTGCACAATATAATAATTTGTTCCCTAGTTTTGCTAAATCATGTGCACAATATAATAATTCGTTCCCTAGTTTTACTAAATCATGTGCACAATATAATAATTCGTTCCCTAGTTTTACTAAATCATGTGCACAATATAATAATTCGTTCCCTAGTTTTACTAAATCATGTGCACAATATAATAATTTGTTCCCTAGTTTTGCTAAATCGTGCGCACAATATCATTAATTCCCTCGTTTTACTGAACCGTGTGTGCAATATAATAATTTGTTCCCTAATTTAATTTCCATAAATCATGCGCACAATGTCATTTGTTCCCTAGTTTTACTAAATCGTGCACATGATATTATTCGTTCCCATTAATTAATAGTCAAAAGTAACATTGAAGACATTTATAATGTTACAAAAGATTCAGTTTTTTAAAATAAATGCTGTTCTTTTGAACTCTCTATTCTTCAAAGAATCCTGTGATGCAGCAATGCATCATGGTTTCCACAAAAATATGAAGCAGCACAACTATTTTCAACATTTAGAAATATTTCTGAAGAATCATGTAAAAAATTCAGCTTTGATCACAGGAATAAATTACACTTCACATAGAAAACACCTATTTTAAATTGTAATAATATTTCACATTATTTCCATTTTTATTGTATTTTTGATCAAATAAATGCAGCCTTGGTGAGCAGAAGAGATTATAAAAGAGATTTAAAATTGTAATATTGGTGTTTTTGTGTGACTGCTTAACTCTCACCTCTCTCAGCGAAACAACTCCAATAAGTCGTCCGATACTGGTGACGTACGCGTGATCCAGACCCAACAGAGAGAAGATGGTGTGAGTCTGCCAGAGAGACAAAGAGGTTCATCATTGAAACATGATTGTTTAATTTTGGTCTTTTAAAATAAATGAGTTTAATATCCTCTAAACCACAGGGATGCAACCCAAACACCTTTAGCTCTTACAATCAAAGGCACATTCTTAGTATAGAAATCATTCACTATATTTGAAGCACCAGTTATGTATAAAGCAAATGTGTCTTTTTGTTGCCACAAAAAAGCATATTTTGCAGAAAGAAAAATCAATCTCAAATATCATTAAGGATATTGAACTTGCATTCCTGTAAAGAAATCAATACACTATTAACAATATTAAGTGATGAATTTATATTGTGCATTGTATAATCATAACATGAAGTTAAAATGTTATCTGAAATGTATCACTAATTAATAAATAAAGGTTAAAAGCAAATAGCATAGCACAGAATTTATGATTAATACTTGGCTTGGTTAATGAATAAAGAATTGAAATATATATATTTTCTGCATTTCACCAATGCTCTGGCTTGTGTCCTACTCTACTCTAGCTTTCTAATAAACCTGGCATTATATACTATGAATAATCGCTGGCACTGTAATAAACAGCTTTAGATAAAAGATTACATAAAAGAGAATAGATGTTAATGTAAATGAACATAAATTAGGTCATGTGACTGGACAGACTAGGAAGCATGTTACCTGGCAACATCGGCACAACAAATTCATTTGAAATAAAAATAACAAAATTAAGAACAAAAACTTCTTAGCAAAAAAATAAAAAGTAAAACAGTATATAATATTTTTTAAATATATGTACATACATGCTAGTGTTTTCATGAAAAATTACATTGTGACTGTTTTTGGTGCATGACACTTTGGGTAACATTGCAAGTGGAAAACATTACATTTCCTGGAAAACTTACTAAATTCTGACCACAGAATTAAGTTTTAAATTTAGTAAGTTTTCTGCGTGAAATGTTACTCAAAGTGTCATGCACACAAAACATGAGAATTCAAATATGAAGCAACAAAAAGCACAAAAAAACATGTGGACTTACTGGACAACTTGCTAAACTTAAAACTAAATTCTGACCACATATTTAGTAAGTTTTCCGCTTGAAATGTTACTCAGTGTCATGCACTATGCACACAAAATATGTAAACTCAGATGTGAAGCGACAAAATGCACACAAAACATAAAACTAATGCACACAAAACTAAAGTTTACTGGAAAACGTACTAAATTTGTGGTCAGAATTCCGACCACAGAATTAAGTTTCCAATTTAGTACGTTTTCGAAATGTTACTCAATGTGTCCTGCACACAAAACACAAAACATGTAAACTCAAATATGTTTCATATCTATCTTGCACCCAGCGCAATTGACTTTGTACAGCGATGCATGTATCATTCCTATTTTGCACCCGACGCACAGTGGATTTTTCCCTCGACAGACGCACGTGGGTAAATTAGGGAGTAAACTTGCGCTCCCGGGGGCGGTTCAGCGAAAAGAGGAGGCGTGTTCCGGCACAAACGTTCCCTGGTGCAATTTTGCAGTTTCAGAAAACAATTCCGCCACAGACCAGGAAAAACCTAGTCTAAAGTCAGTGGCGTGTTCAGATGCTATTTTAAGGGCGCATGCTTGGCCGTAATGTAGCGTGTGCACATACACTTTGCTTCTCTCATCTACACAGACGCAGCAGTTCACATTTTTGCAAACCATACATTATTACAAGGAAAAATATTACCACATGAGGGAAATCATTGTGGTGTCCATGAAGAATAGTCATAAATCTAGCTTACACATTTACCCAAATTATTATACGCCTGTTTAACCGAAGCTAATTTGGGTGGGTTTCTCCATCCCCATACAATGTCACTTCTCTGTGTTTTACGGCCCTGACGAGAACGTCGGTCTCCTCGGCTGTGAACCGCGCCTGGCAAATCCGCCGTTATAATAGCAAGCCGCCATGGAACAAGCGCGCCTGCTCTTAAAGGGGAATGTGAGATGTCGCTCTGATTGGTTTATTTCACGTTACGCCCAAACCACACCTATGAGTAATGAAGCTACTTCAGACCAACACATTTTAGATTTGCGTCATTTATCCCGCCTTTGATACTTGCATTTCAGATCGTTAAAATAGGGCCCTGCATGTTTTGTGAGCATGGCAAATTGGGTAACATTTGAAGTAGCTAACTTAGTAAATTTACTAGAAAACGTGCTAAACTTAAAAACTAAATTCTGACCACAAATTTTGAAAGTTATCCAGTGAATTCACATGTTTTGTGTGTTTCACATGTTTTGAATTCACATGAGAAATCTAATATGAAGCACGGTACATGCCACTTTGGGTATAATATAATATAAAATAAATCTCTAAGTGTGTGTGTGTTAATGGAGAGAGATAAAGGAGAGTGTGCATGCAAGTGTGGAAATAGGTGTAGGTGTATATGAGAATGAATGGACGACATTAAGTACATTTGCCGCTGCCGGCAGGAGAGAATGATGCATCTGTGTGTGTGGACCACAGCAGAGCTAGTCTTAATAAACACTTCTCTGCTCTTGCCACAAGTGAGTTTGCAAAAGCAGACGATTAATCCAGTGTCAGCATGTGTGTGTGTGTGAGCAAAACACTTTATTAAAAACGTCAGCTTATATTTATATAGATCCTGAACGTGTACACACACACGCACACACACAGACACACACACACACACACACGCACACACGCACACACGCACACACGCACACACACACACACGCACACACACACACACACACACACGCACACACACACACACACACACACACAGACACACACACGCACACACACACACGCACACACGCACGCACGCACGCGCGCATACACACACGCGCACACGCACACACACACACACGCACGCACGCGCGCATACACACACGCGCACACACGCACGCGCGCGCACACACGCACACACCTTGTGCAGTGAAGTGCGTTCCACCAGCTGGAAGGGGGCGGGGTCAATCTTGCAGTTGTTGAAGTTCACCTGCTCGTCAAGCTGTTGCTCCTCCCACTCCTCAATCTGCATTCAGAAACACACACATTTTACTCGTACTTTTATTTTTTGCATTCTCCATTTTATATTTCTGGTATCACTTTAAGCCTTAATCTTCATTTTTAAACATTAGTTAATGCATTGACAAAGAATGAACAATATATTTTACAGCATTTCTTAACCTTGTTAAAGTTAGTTCATAAAAAAGTTCATGTTTATGTTAGTTCAACTAATGTTAACACAACTTTTGATCTTAAAAGTATTAGTAAATGTTGAGATTAACATTAACTAAGATTTATAAATTCTGTAGAAGTTGTGCTGATTGTTAGTTCACGTTAACTAATGTTAACAAATAAAACCATATTGTAAAGTGTTGGCATATTTCTGTCAATAACGGTTTTCTCTTCTTAATTTATTGTTATGTTGCTTTGCACTATTTAAATTTTTCTCTATTTATATTGAGAAATTTTGCAAAAAATAAAAAATTAACAAAATAATTAACACTAGTTATCGGTTAACTAGTTGTGGATTTCTTTTTATTTTTGTTAGATTAAATGGAAATGCAAAGATTTCTGACAACTTGCTCTTCTGAAATTGTGAAAAAGTTCATAAAAGCAGTCAGGTATCATAATCATGATCATACACTTCATATGAAAACTGAATCTACAGATTCTATATGTTTACATGCACTTATTTTCGTCAATCTGAATGAATCCAATCTGATTTCAGCTCTGTTTATCCCTCAAACCCAAACTTTGCAATCAGATTCGCACATTCGTTAACATTTCAAACAAAAGTTGCTGCGTTAAGAACCGAAGCGATAACGAAAGCGGAGTTACTGTGAGAATAATTGTTGTTTTGTCCTTGATGACATTATTTCATTAACATTCATGCATTGACATATCTAAAACGTAAGCTGGCAAATATGTCAGAAGAGCTTTTTTTAAGTAAATATATAGTAATTATTTAGTCTCCTCCACTGATCAGGTCATAAACATTCTCACGTTCGCAAGTAGTAAAACGTATACACAGAGATCTTATAAAAGGGTAAACATACTGTGTGTATCACGGCACCCCATGTTTGCATTGAGTATTGAGTCCGATTGAGAAGATTCACGTGTTTACACGCTTAGTTTAGTCAGTATTTCAGATCTGCATCCTGTCCCATCTGATCTGAGGCGTTCACATGAAGGCTTTTCAGCCGTCAAACCAGTTACTGATGGATTGTTTGAGTGCATGTAAACGTGGCTTTAGGTTTTCAATGGTCTGTGTGTTGAAATGTCCTCACCTCTCCAAGAGTCATGTCATCGTCTGCGTCTGGATCCTCCTGAAGAGAAACACACACACACACACGTTTGTTTCACTGTATTACTGAGGACATTTGCATAGTCTTCCACTGACTTTATATCAGGTTATTGATATTTTCTATGGCCTAAACCAACCATCACAGAAACACTAGATTCAAATAAAAAAAGACTCTCTCACTCTCTCACTCACACATGATTTGTAATGCTAATGTGTTGTGTCACTGGAAACACACACACACATCTGATCAATCGCTCTGAGCGTCGACAGATTTCAGTTCCTCTTCATCTCAGGAGACTACAGCTAATCGATGAGGTCATCCTGCACTTGCACTTTTCCACAGAAAAGAACTACATTACATTACACACACGCATATTGGCGAATAAATCTTTTGCAGGACACTCTACGCATTAATAAAACATCCATCCATTAGCGCTGGTTTTTGTAGAAATGTGAGCCTAATCTAATGATCAGAGCCAAGGCCTGCGGGTCGAGATCATTCTCTCGCTCACACACACACACACACACACACACACACCAGTAAAGACATTTACTGCACGACTACCTGAGAAAGAGAGTGTGATTATATGTTGTGGAAGTCTATCGTGAGGGTTTGTGGCCTGTAGATGTATTTGAAAATCATGCACAAAACAACTAGAACACACATAATTCAGTTATTTTTGACAGTAAAATCAGCAAGAACCGTATAATAATACAGATTTCCATTGCCGTCACAGAAGGTTCAGGTTTATCATTATGTCGCCGTTATGATACGTTCATATCATGCTGCAAAGTACGCAAGAGTATTTCCATAGCAACATGTCTGACATCACCACTGACATTCTAGTTGAGCTTTCAGAAATGTATTTGTTTTACAGAAGATGTGTGTCATTCATTCAACAACTGCAGCGACACACGCTGTAAATCAACATCATTCCACACATAACTTACAATAAGCAGCACATTTTACAGTTTCTACTGATCTTTGTTAATGTTAGTTGAAAAAATGCAGCTGTTTACTGTTAGTTAATGGTAGTTCAGGTCCATTCATTAATATTAACATTATAATTTTTGATTTTAATAACGAATTATTAACTGTTGAAATTAACATTAATTAATCTTAATAAATGCTGTATAACTCTTTTTTTATTATTAGTTCATTTTAACTAGGGATGCACGATATATCGGCCACCATATCGGTATCGGCCGATACACGTTCATTTTTAATATTATCATTATCGGGCCGATATCTTAAAGCCGATAATGGATTGGAAATGGAGACACTTCAGATGTTCTGGTTTTAAATAGCTTGAAATATGACTGGAATCACTTCAAAAAGGAAAATACAGTTATATCGGCTACATACAATTATAATGAGAACATCATTATAATTGGATTAGACATGGCTTTTAATGGTGAGACTTAAAATAAATATTTTAAATACTGTATATAATTAAAAAAATTGGATTTAGATTTGTTGGCCAAAATATCAGTTATCGGCTTTAAAATATAAAGAATTATCGGTTATCGGTATCGGCCAAAATTTTATATTGGTGCATCTCTAATTTTAACTAATGTAGTTAGTGGAACCTTATGGTAAAGTTTTATCGAAATCAATTAGTATAATATAATTTAAATATTATATTATAACTTATTTTTTAAGTTTAACCCTCTGGTACTGTTCGTGTGTCTGTCAAAAATAACATATTTTGTTTGGGTTTTCAATGAAATGATTGTACTATAATTTAGTTCAATAATGTTTTTTATTTAATATTTTTAGGGGATTTATGGTACTAAATTATATTTATGCAGTAGTCATAATCCATTAATTCACTTTTTGAGTGAACTTTGAACTTAAACAGTCATAAATCTTGAATGTTTTGGAGAACAGACTTCATTTTGGTCTCTTTTAAAGACGACACTTGGCAGATTATTACTGAAGTTTAAAAAAGTTATATAATTTTACATTTATTGTTATGAAAAATGCACAAAACAACGATTTTAAATTTTTATATGAAATATATTTTCCAAAACACGTTTTACTCTTAAACTGTGAGAAAATCAAAGCCATACTTTTAAACAAGTTGTGCTCCAAATTTGAGGTTGATATCTGAAAAAATTTGCTTTCAGTGAGATGTTGTTCGGCTGCAGTACCAAACGCTTCCACTAGAGGAAATTCCTCTCACATTCGTTTCCAATGCGTCATTTTTAACCGCGAGGAGCACAAGTGTGACTATTGTTCACAGCACCATTTAACCTGTTCGAATCAGGTCCATGATTTTTTTTGGTGTGTGTGTGTGTGTGTGTTCACACAGCAAGTGCCAAAACCTTTACCAAGTTTCGTACAATTTCTATGGAGTAAAAAATGTTTTATAAAAATAAATAAATAAATAAATAAATAATTTCTGGTTCAAAATAATCGAACCACACCAGAGGGATAAACGTTAGGGTTAAGTTATTTATGTTTTCATAAATAGATTAAAAAACTTTACAATATGGTTACAATATGGTTTTAGTTTTTAAAATAAATATAATATTTAGCTATTCAATTCTAAAGGACTTTCAACACTGGACCCCATTGACTTTCACTGCATGGTCAAGAAAAACTCATTCAGGTTTGGAACGACATGAGGTGGAGTAAATGATGACAGAATGATCATTTTTAGGTGAAAATACTAAGATCTAAACTCTAGTATTGATTGGGTGAGCAAGACAAGTCTTTCATTCATTGGCTCCACCCACTTTGTATGCAACTCACACTGATTGGGCAGTTCTGATGTCATGCTGATGATTGACAGATACGCATGCTTGGTCGTGTCCCTTGTCCCTGCTGGTGTCCAACGATCAAAACAACCAAACTCTGCTGTGTAATGTTTATAGTGCAATAAAAAATAACAACATCTTGGCAAGAAAATCTGTTAGTCTAAATTCTAGTAATTCTAGTAAGTATTTATTTGCATATCAGGTCAAAGGTCAGGAGCAGGAACGAGGGAGACGTTTATGAGAACGACAGGATGACAGATGATGACGCAATGATTTGACGAGCCAGTGTACTATCGTGGCTCTTACCAACACCGAAATCCTCACACGCTTGTGCGGCCGGCAGTCAGGAGCCAGTGTGAGCTGCACGTTATTATTCTTACAGGAGGAAAACAAATAGCACACACACAAAACACCATTACCCTCATATTACATACAGTTATGAGTAAAACATCACTACAACTGCAGCAGACGAGACGGACGGCTCGCAACTACAGTGATGAGGGTGTGTGTGTGTGTGTGTGAGTGTGTGTGTGTGTGTGTGTGTGTGTGTGTGTGTGTGTGTGAGAGCGTGCGTGTGTGTGTGTGTGTGTGTGTGTCTCACCTCCATCACATCTGTCTGAGGTCGAACACACAGCAGATTCTTTAAGCCAAGGCCAGAATCATGAGGACCTGACAAACACAGAGAAAAGACTCACAATTTACACACTTCTGACATCAATATAATACACCGCTAATTAATTCAGAAATATTTTAAGTTTCCACTCAATATTAGAAGGATATTATAGAATATATCTCTCCACTGTTTGCAATTTATTTTCAAATGTGTGTATTTCAACTCTTTAACTCTGTTTTTTATGAAACGTACCCACATTATTAACCAGTGTTAATAAAAAATAATGCAATTTATTTTTATTTAAAAGCAGAGGATCTCATATTTCTTTCGATATTTTGTATGTTCAGATATTCATCCATGAAAGTTTTGTGAAAATGATCAATAATGCTAGCGGTGGCTGGCAAAAAAATAAAAATAAAAAAAAATGCAGGGAAAGAGTTATTACCATAATCTTCAACAGCATTTAGCACCAGATTCTTCATCATACTAATTAAGATATTCTGCACAATATCTTTCTTTTCCTCAACACAGGAACATTATTATCTCTATATTCACTGTATAATTTAAGTGGTTGGGTAAAAGTGTAGCTTTTATAATGAGTTTTATTTTAATCAACATGAGATCAAAACTGACCTCATTAACTTTAGCAATAAACGTTCCTGGTATTATAATTCATAATCTTTTTATCATAATCTAAGAGTTTTTGCAGCCTCATTTATGCTGACATAACCAATGCTGCAAATAATATAAAAAAAAAAAAAAAATATATCAACCAGTAATAATAACGCCCAGTTTTCAAAATCCAATCAATTAAATAATTATAGCTACTAAGTTTCACTGAACACCATTTTAACATTTGTTTTTTCTTAAATATATTATAATAAAATATATTATATATTAAACACTTATATTACAAAAGTTCAGTGCATGAGAATGTCTTTAAGAACAACAGAAGTGAGTACAGGCCGAAAGTGACGTCTGGAGGGGATATATATGTTTTTAATAACTGTGCGAGATCCATTAAAGGTGCAGTGTGTGATTTTAGTGGCATCTAGTGGTGAGGTTGTGAACTGCACCCAACAGAAGTTACGGTGGCCGACAGGAAGTGATGTCGTCGTCTGAGACAGCAGAGAGTAGCCAGTTCAGCAATGAGCTTTCTTTACAAAGATAAATTCAGAAATTAGGTTTACTTAATTATTCAGTAAAACGATATGTTATTGTGACTTGTTCATCATTGTGTCAGTGTTTTATTCGCTGACTTTAGCTTTAGCTTCTTTACACGAAGAACAACACAGTGACGAAACGCGTGTGTCCGTTCAGGGCCACTGTAGAAAGAAATGCTCATTCTAAAGTGATAAAAACACAACGCTTCATTAAGTAAGGTCTTTATACACCACTGAGAACATAGTTATGTATATGATATTGCATTTCTGTCAACAGATCCTCCTAAATATTACACAATGCACCTTCAAACCATCAAAATATGAGGAAAACAAAATGTAGTGTATAGATGCACTTTTATGATGGATGGATGGATGCACTTTTATGATGGATAGATGCACTTTTATGATGGATGGATGGATGCACTTTTATGATGGATAGATGCACTTTTATGATGGATAGATGCACTTTTATGATGGATGGATGCACTTTTATGATGGATGGATGGATGCACTTTTATGATGGACAGATGCACTTTTATGATGGATAGATGCACTTTTATGATAGATGGATAAAAGTGCTCTCCCTATGGGGGTACAGGGGTATTCTACTCCACTACATTTCGGCACATTTTCTGATCAGTTTCCCCCCTGCCAAAACAGGGATTGAAAAAAATATCCTGTTTTCAGTGCTGATGCGGTGGTGACGCGTTCATGTAACATGTGAGGGTGGCGCTGCCATTAAAGCACCTAAAAGCTGTCACTAAGAACCGGCAAAAGTAATGATTATGAATATGTAAAATATAGCAAGGAGACATTTTAATTGTTTACTAATAAACAAGTGTTTTCTGTGTCAGTGTCGGCTGCATAGATTAAGTTGACGATGCTGACTCACGATTTTCGCAGTAGTGAACGCGCCGGAGAGAAATGCATATTTCATACGGATTACACAAGCAGTGAGCAGTCAGTTTTCTTTCGTTTTGAATTGTTCTGTTTAAAAGTAGACATTTCAAGCTTTCTATAGATATATGTCTTAGGTCTGTGAGGCAAGTAGGCTACCTTACGCTGAGTTTCGGTTCATTTATGAGACGAGCTCCAGTTCACGCGCCGGCGCCTCCGTGTCGTGATTATCTATTGTCTGCTATATTATTTTTCTTATCTTATTTATTAAATCCAGGCAATTGGTTGATGAAACATTGATTAAAATTAAGATACAGTTAATACAAAACGAAATTCACTTTAAAGAAAGGCAGCTGTTCTGTTTGAGTCTCTGTGAAAGTTTTAAACAGTCTTTTAGTGCCGCTTTCAAAAACATAGTTTTTTCCTCAAAGCAAACATGAAAAATAAAATAAAATGAATATGTTCTGATCTGTGGAGAGCCATCCCTTCTTCATCCGTGGAGAGCCATCCCTTCTTCATCCGGTGAGTATATTGCTTTGGTTTGCAGTGTAATTCAAAGAATTACAAAAAAATATTTTGCCACCTAAAAGTTAAAGATTTTTTGTCACGTCCACGGCATGTGTAGCCTATTTCCCTCATATTAAATATAAAACGCATGTGTAGACTGATATTTTTCTAATGTCTGGACTCCTTTATTAAGGGAGTATGGATATATAAACAGTTTCAATATATTGGTATTAAATGCATTTTCTGAGAATTTATATTTCAAGTTTTTACTGCAAATGTCACGTCCATAACGCTGGAATTGACATCACTTGATGACACATTGTATTACCTTGTTATTATGATATAGTGACCCATACAATGTGCCAAACATATTTTCCTTACCTTGTCATTCAAGGCCAGGGCACTTTTTGTACAACCAACGTTGTGCTGAACTTGACAAAATTGATCTGCTTCTGCAGCGGTGGCCAGCAGCTCATGAGTTTTTTTTTTTTTTTTTTTTTTAAGGCAGTAGAAGGTTCTGGAACTTTTGCGCACTTCCACATCCCACGCAACTACGGATCTCCCAGGAACATTCATAATATATATTGCTGCGTACATTTATCCGTGTCGGAGTTCTGAGTAGCCTACCTAGATGCGCATGGCATGCACGAGCGGTGCGCGATCATGGTCGACTGACAACGAGATTAAGCAGCTGAACAAGACGGCTGTGTTCCGATTGTTCTCATCTCAGCTCCGCCGAGACAAAATAGACATGCCGTTTCAAAAATCTTTCATTTATAATCAGAAATATGTTTTCAAAAGCATCACTTTCATCAAATTGTATGTGACATCATTTCCAGTAGGCAACTGACTGCAAACAGGCACATCAGGACACAAACGAGCAGGTTTATGTGCCGGGGCTGAGCCCCGGAGAGACCCGGACCAATTTAACCACTGTATATATGCACTTTTATGATGGATAGATGCACTTTTATCATGGATAGATGCACTTTTATGGACTTCAAAACAGAAACAGTGATTCACTGCCATTATAAAGCTTGGAAGAGCCAAGACATTTTTTAATATAACTCTGATTGTGTTCAGCTGAAAGAAAAATGTCATATACACCTAGGATGACTTCAGGGTGAGTAAATCATGGGTTAATTTTCATTTTTGGGTGAACTATCCCTTTCAACTATCAAAATAGGAGGAAAACAATATGTAGTGTGAAAAGCACTATACAAATCAACTTGAGGTCTAACTGTGTGTGTGATATTACTTGTGGGGATCTCAATGTTCTTCTCGGCCACAGGCGTCCTCTTCAGCGCAGGTTTAAGAGGTTTCGGGGAGATCGGACGAACGGGTATAAACGACGACTCTTCTGTGGAGATCTACAATTTACACACACACATTCAAGATCATGCCTCAACAAATCTGAAACGCTGTTGAAAAGGTCATTCTGATGCGAGAGTCAGAAAACTGTGCGCACTCTGACCTGGAAGCGGACCTCGTGGTTGACCTTTTGACCCCCCTCCTCGCTGCTGGGAGTGCTGGCCACAGACACACGCTTTCTCTCGGCGTCGACTCGGTCTCGTATGAACTCCAGACGCCGAGGACGACCCAGATGCTCGTTCAGGAGCGCCTGTAACTGAGCGCGCTCAATAGAGCCCAGCAGGATCATGGACTCTGTGAGAGAGAGAGAGAGAGAGAGAGAGAGAGAGAGAGAGAGACGAGAGCAAAAGTGACAGTTTTAGAATGTTTCAAAAGATTCTATTTCAAATAAATGCTGTTCTTTTAGAACTTTCTATTCATCAAAGAATCCTGAGAACTTTCCAACTGTTTTCAACATTGATTATAGTCAGAAATGTTTCTTGATCATCAAATCATCATATTAGACTGATTTCTGAAGGATCATGTGACACTGAAGACTGGAGTAATGATGCTGAAATTCAGCTTTGATCACAGGAATAAATTACACTTTACTATATATTCACATAGAAAACAGCTGCTTTAAATTGCAATACTGTATTAATTTAAATTTGTACTGTATTTTTGATCAAATAAATGCAGCCTTGGTGAGCAGAAGAGACTTCTTACAATTTTTTTTTTACATTTTACAAACTTTTGAACGGTAGTCCAAAAATTTAAAATTAAAAATAAAAAATAAAATAAAAAAGATTTGAAAAAAAAAATTAAGTTACAGTATATTTAAATTAGGACTGTCAAGTGATTAAAATTAGTTATTCTAATTTACTGCAAATTAAAAAAGTCATTATTGTGTTAAATGAGTTTGATTGTTTTTCACATCATGCCAGCTTCTGTGGCTATTTTCATGAAAAGAAACATTTATGGTAAAACTATATCAGGTTTTTACCATTTATTTTCTCTAAAACTACATTTGGTTTCACTGTGCTAAAAATGTAATATATATATATTTTTTTTTTTTCCTCATATGATTATTCCCACCACATGTGCATGTGCTGTACCTGCAGACTCCACCAGTGCCAGTGTTTTGAGGTTTCCTGTGGTGAGGACGTCGTGAAGGTCTCTGTACGTGCAGTTCAGTGTGATATAGCGAACATTCCTGACCATGATGTCCTCCACACGAATATTATACTTCCTGCAGAAGAGATTTCCCACAGTTATGCAATCACTGCAGCAGAATTCATAATCCCCATTACAGCCAGCGCCATTAAAGAGTCTTTCTATACGTTCTTTTGATTTATTATTAGCGTGTTTGTTAAGTCAGCACTACTACTATTGCTCAAACTTAGAGTTAGTGAACAGGCACAACATTAAAACAGCACAAGAACTGGCTTCTTTCAAGCACATCAAAAGTCTGTTGTGATTATAATAATTCATATTATTTTAAACTAACCACATTTTATTTTTCACAGTTTACACATATACTATTCATCCAGACTTAAGCATTCAAACTTGTTAGTGTGTTATTTTAATATCATTGAGATCCTATTACAGCTTTTATCAACATGTTGAATTAGTTCTTATTTTTATATAAAAAATTTTGTGCAAGTTTTAGTAATTTTTTCTGTTTTCTGTTTTATTTTATTTTATATGTCTATACATAGTTTTTAATTGATCTCTGTTTCAGTTTTAGTTATTTTAGTACATCAAGTTTAAATTAAAATGAGAAATGTTTTGCTTTTGGCAATTAGCTCAAATAAAATAAGTTTAAGTTGTTTTATATTTTATTTTATTTTATTTTATTTTATTTTATTTTATTTTATTTTATTTTATTTTATTTTATTTTATTTTATTTTATTTTATTTTATAAACCGTTTAGTTAACGGTTCTTTAATTTCATGCAACAATTATTTTATTTATTTATTTATTTATTTATGGTTTTAGTTTTAGTCACAAACAATATCCCAGTTTGTAACCAACGTTTTAGTAGGAAACATAATCACACAAATATTATATTTTATTAATAGGATATAAATATTTTTCAATTACTACAAAATAAACATTTTGTTCTGGAAAAAGTGCGATCTAGAGACACAAACCATCCAGAGAACCACAAACACCACTCACATTTACTTCAGAAAATGCACAAATATATTTAATATGCATAAACGCCAAATTGATAATTTTGCTTTTGTGATGATTTCAGGTGTTGGCGACGCAAAGACTTCAGATAACGACAACTTCTCACACATTATCCTTATATTATAATCACTACAAGCACAAGGTGTAATTGCTGCCTAACACGTTCATTATGTACGTGATGAACCACATAAGGCATTATATTATAGCTGTGTATGACTGTCATACGCACATTACTTTGATACGCTCATCTGATAACAGAATACTTTGTAATTTTTTAACACTGAAACAAGCATTTTCTGTAAGGCTGCTTTTAAACAATATGTATAGTTTCAAACTTGAACTGAATAGAATTTTGTTGGCATACAAGACATATTTTGTTCCTTTATTGATTGACATTTTGGCAGCATTGTGTGTAAAACAGACGAGCCAATAAAACACGCTGAAATGAGAGTCAAATGACAGAGAGAGAGGACGAGATACAGAGCAGTGAATGTCAATGAGTGTGTGTGTGTGTGTGTGTGTGTGTGTGTGTGTGTGTGTGTGTGTGTGTGTGTGTGTGTGTGTGTGTCCTGCTGAGAAGTGAGTTTTCTGCAGATTCTAACTCAGCAAAAAAAATCTAGCTTCCCTCTCGCTCTCTCTCTCTCACTCTCTCTCTCTCACTCTCTCTCTCTCACACACACACACACACACACACAGAGTTATGTAATTGTTCTCTTGACAGGTATAAATTCGTCTCTGAGAAGTTGTAGATGAGTTTGACACCAGGGCAGAAACACAATCATTCAGAGCAAAAGACCTGTGTGTGTGTGTGTGTGTGTGTGTGTGTGTGTGTGTGTGTGTGTGTGTGTGTGTGTGTGTGTGTGTGTGTGTGTGTGTGTGTGTGTGTGTGTGTCACTGCTACCATTTCAAACTTTGAAATCCTGAACATCTGAAACCCTCAGAAACTAAGATTTATGTGTGTATTGCACAGTTTGCCATTAGTCTGATGTGTTGTGTGTGTTGTGTAACTTTAGACCGTGTTTGCACACAGATTGTCCATTTACACTAATTAAGAGGAAACACCATCTCTGTCTTGAGGACTGTGAGTGCCACTCAATTAAATGAAGGAAAAAAGTGCATTAATGCCAAATAAATGTAAATCACTTTAATTAACAAACAAAGATTTAAAGTAAATTTGTTAATGTAGTTAAAAGTAACAAGAAAATAATATTTTAATATTTTAATTGCATTAAAAAAGCATTTGCCACTTATTTCATTTATTAAGTCATTACAGTGGTTGAGTTATTAGTTCTGAAACCTGCAAGTGAATCAACATTTACGCCACTTCAGGAACTTCCTGTGAGTTTTTAAGGAACGCAGATTTGGATTTATGATGACACTGCAAAAATTATTTTCGTACTTTTGTTATTTTTCTCTTGTTTTCCAATACATTTATCTAAACATTCTTATAATAAATTATTTTTATTTTTCAGAAAGCATGACTTAATATCTTTTGGTTCTCAACTAAAGGTATCAAAATTAAGTGAGTTTTAGCTTAAAATGGGCTCAGAAAATGTAGGATTGTTTTTATATTTGTACTGGAAAACAAGACAAAGATACTGAGTAAGAATTTTTTTTTTTTTTTTTGCAGTGTTAAAAAATAAGAACTGTATTTAAAGAAACTTTCCTTACAATATAATTCCACACAACCCAGTGTTTTTTAAGCATCACTGAGATACTATTATAGTTTTAAAAAATAGTTTTTTTTTAACATTTTCCGTTTTAATTTATTTTACTCAGTTTTATTAATTTTGTTGCATGGTTTTGTTATGATATTTATATAGTTTTTATAAATGTTTATTTCAGATTTAGCTTTAATTGGTTTAGCACATCAAGTTAAAACGAAATGAAAATGAGAAAAAGTTGCTAAAATAAAATAAAAGTTTAAGTTTTGACGAAAACGAAAATGTTTTGTTACGGTTTTAGTTTAATTTAACTATAATAACCCTGACACAGCCAGACTTAAAGATACATTTTGAAATTATTGTATGTTTGTTGTAAAATGTAAGTTGTAAAATGTAAACGTAGTCACAAATCAGGGGAATGACTTGATGTAACTGTGACTGACTGAGATAAAAGAGTGTTTTTGTACGTCTACATTCTGTGATAGTTCCTGAATCCTTCAAAACACTGTGTTGAGGAAGCAGAACGTGTGTGAAGAGCCAGGACTCACTCGTGGTGCCCCCAGCCGAGCTCGGGCAGGTACGGCAGCTTCTTGATGCGGATAATAGAGTCGTAGATGGACGGCTGGAGACTCTGAGCGACGGCGTTGGCCAGAATCACAGCGATCATGATGGGCAGAATGTGACTTATCTGACCCGTCAACTCAAACACGATCACGGCTGTGGAGACGGTGTGTGTGACGGCTCCGGATAACGCCGCCGCTCCTAAACACAGAGAGAGAGAGAGAGATTTAAACACAAGCCACTATAGACAAAACCAATGTTTTTTTATACACTAGTCAGTTATGCTTCATTTTGTAAAAGTTATGGCTAATGTAAAAGAAAACATCCAAAACACACTTTTAAGTGTTTATTTTATTGCACTTTATCTATTTGCATCTGTAGATTTCAATTACAATACATATGAGACCCTACATCACAGAAGCAGTCACATGTCGCACGGGTATATCTGTGGCAATAGCCAACAATACATTGTATGGGTCAAAATTATCCATTTTTCTTTTATGGCAAAAATCATGAGGATATTAAGTAAAGATCATGTTCCATGAAGATATTTAGTAAATTTCCTTCCGTAAATATATAAAACATGTATGTGTGTGAGTGAATGCTGCACAATCGTGAACATACATGAACAACTTTAAAGGAGATTTTCTCAATGTTTCGATTTTTTTGCTCCCTCAGATTCCAGATTTACAATAGTTGTATCTCGACCAAATATATAACAAACCATACGTCAATGGAAAGCTTATTTATTCAGCTTTCAGATGCTGTATAAATCTCAATTTCAACAAATTGACCCATGTGACTGGTTTCGTGGTCCAGGGTCACATCTTTCAAGGCTGTGAGTTTTTCCTCCACTTCAGCAACACTTCTATACGCCAACATTTACAGTTTTACTCCCATCTATGTGCTGAAGGTTTTTACTGAGTGGTTTGTTTATTTTACATTCATTAGATTTTTTTTATTACATTTTGTTCCTAAAAACATGGAGAAAATATTTTTTTCTGGCTGTTTACTGTATTTTCTGATTTATGTGAGTGATAAAAAGAGATATCCAAAATCCCCATGATAAAAACTCCACTATGTCAACAAGAGAGAGCGTTTTAACAAAACAAATTAATTACATTAATGGTTCACTTTAAATTAATAAGGCAAAAAGAAAACAAACAATGCAAAATAAACACAAACTGTTGGACCAATTGGACTCATGAATTGACAAGAGCAGGAATACACTGAATTCAATTCAAAGAAATTTCACACGTCACATGTGTGCAACACTAATGTAAACTTATAAACAAACTGTAAATATGAATGAAATTGATATCTACACTTCTAGTTATACCTTAATTTTTCTGAAAAACATTTTTTAGTATTGCTATTTTTCTAGATTCAAGATTTTGATTGGTCACATACAGTTATATACATGATACAACTTGCAGTGAAATGTAAATCTGGTAAGATACTTAGATTGTGCATTAAATATAAATAAATAAGGGTCAAAATAAAAAAAAGGGTCAAAATAGGTCAAAATTATCCAAAAATTATTGGTTACATTTTACAAAAAGGTCTCATATGTTCACATTAGTTAAAACATCAGCTAACATGAACATTTATATTTTTACAGCATTTATTCTAATGTTAACAAATACAACCTTTGACTTTAATAATGTATTAGTAAATGTTGAGAATAACATGAACTAAAATTAATAAATGCAATAGAAGTGTTGGTCATTATTAGATCATTTTAACTAATGTTAATAAATGAAACCATATTGTAAAGTGTTACCAATTTATTAAGCAAAGATATTCTATTAAAGGGCAATTGTTTGTGTCAAAATCATACACTTCTCTAAACCCTTCTCTATATTGTCTGTTAAACTATAATTAAAATAATAATTATTCAAGAGGGGTTATTGTTATTGCATAATTAAATCTAGTGGCTACTAATCAAAGACTTACTAACAATGAAAACCAACAATTCACTAAACCACCCAACACAACACAACTCAATCATTGCCTCTTAAAATCACTATGGCAACACTGAGGCAATTTCCATGAAAGGTAATTAGCTGTGATGAAGGTGTGTGTGTGTGTGTGTGTGTGTGTGTGTGTGTGTGTACATCACATGTATGAGCATGAGTTTGTTCCTCACCCACAACAGCGTATCCTCCAGGCACTATGGGATAGATGATTCCATCTGTATTAATTCCCTCTGGAAACCAAGCGGCCATACTTTCACCCACCAAACGGCCAAACGCAGCACCTGAAACACACACACACACACACACATTTAATTTAATATTCAACAATATTATTGATCTGCCGGCATTGACACCATTATATGAGAACTGAATTGAGCTGGACAATGACATCACAGTTTACTCCAGAGTGGCTATATATATATAAATTAACTAAATTAATAACTTTTCTTTTTTCTTTTTACAACAAAATGAACCATCACTGAACTTACTCAAGCTGGACTATGACGCCATTTTCTTCTAGAAACAAACATTATTTTTTCCTGTTATCGCTGTAAAGCTGCTTTGAAACAGTCAGTATTGTAAAAAGCGCTATATAAATAAAGGTGACCTGACATTCACGTCACATTTTAATGTCTCCATCATTTTTGATTAAATATATCACATACAATATTTTGAAAATGTAATATTTTAAGACAAAATACTATAGTTTTGTTTCATGCTCTGTTCAATTTTGAGATATTGTTGGTTTGCATCCATTATATATCTTCTTTCAGACAAAATACACAATTAAGTGTTAATTTTTATTGCACTTTATGTACTTGCATCTGTAGGTTTCAATTACACCACATATCTTTAAAGTCGGTGAGTTTTTCCTCCACTTCCGCAGCACTTACATACACCAAAACTTACAGTTTTATTCCCATCTATATTCTGAAGGTTATTACTGAGGGGTTTGTTCATATATTATTCGCCTGATATTTTTTAACATTTTATTCCTATAACATGGTGAAAACGTTTTTTTCTATCAGTTTACAGTATTTTCTGATTGATAAAAGGAGAAATCCAAAATCCCCTCAGTGAAATCCTTCAACTCTAATAGGTCATCAAAATAAAAAATAAAAAGGGTTTTGAACGTGACTTTATCCAACGTTAAGATTTATGTTCTGGAAACATATGCAAATTAGTGCGATTATATAAACAATCATAGAAAACATGCAAATTATTTATCAAATAAATTTAATTCGATATTGCCTTGTTTGTAAATTTAAACCTAACATTAAAACTTGTAAGTTAACACAACTGTCTTAATCTACTGTGATTAATCAACTATAGTGAGATATATTAGTTAAGTTTTTACCCTATTTACCTAAGGTATCTTGCCTTAAAAAGCAATATTTTAAAGGAAAAACCCAAACGCACTAGCCTGGGAAAACCCAGACAAACTTCCGGCAAATTTAGATTTGCTCTGCAAGTAGTCTGGCAAAGAGCCCATTCAAGCTGATTTCTAATCCGTCCAAATCGAGGCACCAATCAGTAACGTTGGGGTGAGCTTTACACGATGACGATCGCTCTGATTGGTTTTAGGTCTATCCAATTGCGCCCAGAGGCATTTGAGCGACGTCCGTTGGTGAAGCGCACTCAACTTTTAAATGCATTATTATATTCAAATTGCAAACACATGAGGACAGTCTCCATGAAAGACCCACTAGCAGATGAACGTGCTGCTACATTTCTCTCCGAAACGGTAGGAAATTAAATTAGATTTAATAGAGGATTTTAACTGTGACAAGATGATTGACAGGGCAGTTTACGTGACAGGATGCACGCGACAGATCCGTCCGATAAAGATGACGAAGTAGTATGTCCCAAAGCTTGCCTACTTTTTTGCTACACATTCAAAAGTAAATACCTTTTCTTCACAAAAAGAGTACATACTTTTATGGCGTAGTGTAACTTAGGCGAATTGGGACGCAGCATATGGCTTTACACGATGACGATCGCTCTGATTGGTTTTAGGTCTATCCAATTGCGCCCAGAGGCATTTGAGCGACGTCCGTTGGTGACGCCCCTTTGGAAATGAGTTATTAATGAAGCTTTGCCAGACCATAACTAAGTTACTACTGAGAATGGTCTGGTTTTAACCAGGCTAGCGAAGAACACACTTACCAATGACAAACACAGGCATGAAGGCTCCACAAGGCACAGGAAGGGTTGTGGCTAAAGCAGACATCCAGAACTGCACGAGAAACAACAGTAACACTCAGTTAAACACAAAGAAACACTTTTTTTTGTAATATTTCACAAAAATCCAATACCTCTGCAACAACGTTTCTGCTGATGTAACCAAGGAGAGAGAGGAGAATATTAGCCAATAATATCATCAGTGTTGAGGGATTAACTAACTAAAGTGGTAAAGCTATTATCTTGCTAGAATTCATTTTTCAGTAGCATGACAGTAATTCTGTTTTTTTCATTAACAAGCTACTTTTTTTCCCCAACATGTAGTGTAGTGTGGAAAATTACATTGCTGGATATTACAGAGCAATAGCAGCAACACACGTATGAAATTAAAACTGAAAACAGCCCATAGCAACAAGAAAAGAAAAAAAGCTATTTTATAGATTCCAAGTGAGAATTTGGAGAATTCGCCTGTCTCTCCACACACACAATAGCCTGAAATATGACAAACCATAGGGGTGTGATATTCACACATGCGCCTGTGTGCGTCACATACTTACGCAAAATCTGTCATGTCTGTCATCTGCATGACAGTTATGCATAGACTGTATGATTTCCTCAACAGACGAAAATAGAAAATTTTATAAACGTCAGATGTAAAGTATCACGACCAGTACTTTCTGACAATTTCATCCATAATCGACTCAAAAGATCAGCACATTACAAGAAAAGAAATATTAAAACTAAAGTATATTTTTTAGAAATTATAATTAACAAAAAAAACAAGCATACACAGGGCTCAATGCTAAGGATATTTTTCTGGGCCAGTGGTTTACTTGCCCTGCCAAAGTTTTCACTAGCTCCACCCCAAAAACATTTAAATAAATACATTTTGTTGTTGTTTTGACCCATGTAACATGATATTCCAATAAATAAGCCACCAAAATTTCAGAAATTTCACAATTCTAGATTGATCCCATTTTCAATTCCACAACAAAAACTACTAGCCTAACTAATGTAAAGTTCAAACGTTATTGAAGACCAGCGAGTCTTCAGTCATAAAATAAGAACAAATAAAATAAAATAAACAAGAAACAGCTAAAATAATTACAACAGAACAAAGATACAAATGAAATAAACAGTGCTTTAAGATTTTCAGATAAGTCTGTCTAACAGTGGAGAATGTAATAATCAAATGTAAAATAACACTGCATAGTATTCCGTATGAATTAAATATAGATTAATCCTAGTTAAAACTACAAAAGTTGTTCAGTCAAGATCAGTGAGTGATTTTCTCTGTCTTTTGTCGTTTAATTAACAATAATTGCACAAACGGCAGCAGGAATATTAGGCTGTTGTCACTTTAAGAGAGAATGCACAGATCCAATATACTGATACATATGCATTTTCTTTGTCAACTGTTTATGTTCAGTTAAGACATTGACAGTAGGGCGCGTTTCCATTACAGATTTGCGCAAAACTTTTGCGATTTTTTCTAAATGTCGACAAAAAACTATTGTGAAATGACGGCGTTTCCATTAACCGATGTTATGCGACTAAAACTTCTTCTCGCGATTAGTAAATCCAAAAACCATGGCAACGGACAATGGTAGGTTTCTGTACTATATCCCAGCCACTGCACTAGCTATTATTATTAATGGAAGGAGACGTGTGTGTGTTATCCAAGCATTAATGGTAAGGAACGACCCTTATTATACTTGTGAGCAGCACATATGAGGAGTTTCTGGGTGTTTCTCCCTCATTTCTGCTTCGAGGTCTTGATTGTGACATTTATTTGAGGTTTAGAATCCATTATTCCTGTAATTCTCTTGTCTTATATGAATTTAATAAAGAGCTCTGTCTCGTCTTCTGTCCAAACACACCACGTCATCTACGTCAGCTGACCCGTAAATGCGCAAAAACTGTTTCCATTGCAGTTTTGCGAAATATTTCTTTTTTGAAATTGCCTGAAAAACCTCCTCATGCGAGCGGAAAAACATTTTTGCGATAAATGGGAGTTTTTGTGAAATTGACGTGTTTCCATTGGGTGTTTTTTCAATTCGCAATTTCAATTTGCGCAATTTGAAGGGTAATGGAAACGCGGCTAGTGTTTACGTGAATACTCCCCAAGGCGGACATTTTGACATACTTTTGTTGTGTGTATTTTTTGGTTCAGGCAGAAGTTGTGAGAGAGAACTCGATTTGTGAAAGAGAACGCTGTTTTCTGAGCGCACACTCACAGAGAGCTGAATTGAGTTTTCATGTCTTCTTACGATTGAATCTGAATGGTTAAAAATCACTTGAATGTTTAAATTGAAAATACTTAAAAACACGTGCAAATGACAAACTTGCATGATGATGCAAGCATTGGCCAGACTGAACAAGTGGCAGTTCTGTCAACTGTCCCGAGAGTCTTGTAATGATAGTTTCAGGCAGTCCTCATTGCCTTGAATCAGAAGTTTGAGAAAAAGTTCTTCGCAAAAGAAGCAAACAGAATAAAATGATAAAAGTGTGCATTGTGTGTGTGATCTCATTAGTGAACAACACAAGAAAATCCAAAGTCACCTTTCATTTTAATAACAGTCTATTTGAGAAAGATAAAATGCCAACGCACAAACACGCCCAACAAGTCTGAACTTTTGCTCCAATCTGGAAACAGAATTTCAGTTTATTTGTTAATTAGACACAGGAACACACACACACACACACACACACGTATAGATAAAGAAAGGTAAAACACACACCCCCACATGTCACTTGGTACTGAATGTGAGGTGAGTCCTGAAATGAACTGTGAGTAATTAGCAAATCAATCTAATTGGCTGATTCAGAACAACAGAAGTTAATTAATAGAGAAAGTAAAACAAGCACAAGAACAAACACACACACACACACACACACACACACAGAGCACAATCGATGTTTCCTGCGAGAACAGAACAGATCCTGGTGGAGGTTGAGGTGGGATTGAGTGAGAACGTTATATAAGTGTGAATTATGCTGGAGAGTGTTTGAAAGCTGTGGGTGGATCGAGAGATCATTGCATAATATTCTCTCTTTCCTTTCTTCCTCTCAGACACTCTCTCTCTCTCTCTCTCTTGGCACTGAAGAATGGACAGACTCGCAGAAATCTGCTCTTCTCTGTCTCTCCACCTGCCGGCATTCCTATACACACACATTACATCTACTATACAGTAGATGCACTTTTCAAAAATATGAATCTTTTTATGTTTTTGAAAGAAGTCTCTTTCAATTCACATTTATTTGTATGGCGCTTTTCACAATACACATCGTTTCAAAGCAGCTTCACAGAAAATGCATGAGTCTTCTGCTCATCAAGACTGCATTTATTGCAAAATACAGTAAAAATGTAAATAAAATAACTAAAATAACTGTTTTCTATGTGAATATATAGTAAAGTGTAATTTATTCCTGTGACCAAAGCTGAATTTTCAGCATCATTACTCCAGTCTTCAGTGTCACATGATCCTTCAGAAATCAGTATAATATGATGATTTGATGCTCAAGAAACATTTATGATTATTATCAATGTTGAAAACAGTTGCGCTGCTTCATATTTTTGTGGAAACTGTGATGCATTTTATTTTTCCAGGATTCTTTGATGAATAAAAAGTTCAAAAGAACAGCATTTATTTGAAAATTAACATTATAAATGTCTTTACTGTCACTTTTGATCAATTTAATGCATCCTTGCTGAATGAAGCTTTTACTATATAAGTGAGGACATTTTGGTTTTTTAATTAATAGTTTTTTAATTACTGCTGTGTAACCCAAAGCTTAAACCTTCCCATAGAAAAACTTAGCATTTACAGAATTAGAAAAAAATCTATAATAAAAAAAGTGATATAATACTTATAAATCGTACTTCCAAAGGGAGGTTTTGTCAGATGTATCTCTCTTCTGGGAACAAATCTGCCCCAAACTTTAACCAAGTAGTTCTAGATTAAACCGCACAGGTTAAGTCAAAGGTTCAGCTAAAGGACACACAGGGCACTCGTCCCCATGGCAACGCTGACGACATCACTTCCTGTGCCGTGACAGGTTTCGACTGGGTTTCTGATGAGGTTGCCAGGGTGACACACTCACGCAGGTAGCGAGCGATGCAAGTCTTCACAAACACACACACACACACACTCTTGCTTTCCTCAGCCAGTGACTTCTACAGCTGGGAGGATAGAGCGGCTTTTGTTTGGTTTTTTGTTGGGTATTGAAATCTCCTTTCGCTCAAATCAGTGTAAACAAACCCTCTATAGACCTTATCCGCCAGAGAAACAATCTTTAGAATTTTATCTTTGAACTTCTGTTTTTCTATGGCATCGCTGTCTAAGAGTAAATAGCTGGTGAAGTGGATTTACTGTAGACTTAATGAAAGTTATCATGAGCACTGTAATGTCTGAAGCGGATGTCATAAGTGTCAGTAGACCGGGAAGATTTTAAAACGAGCGGTTCATTCATAAATCCGTAAGATCTTCCCTTCATGCTGTGGAAATACAGACCGGAGGACAGAACACAACGAGCGCGGCGCTGAAAAGGGGCGGAGCTACAGAAGGTCTATGTAAATGACCTCTGCTGTGATTGGCTAACTTACTACACATTATCATTCTTCAGGGCGGATGAAGCTGCGAAATACTGAATAGCGATTGATATGTAAATGTGGGCGGTCATATGTTAATGAGCTCATGTATTATTCGAGTGTCAATAAATGTTCTGGAAGGGAAGCCACGCCTCCTCCAAATCCCTGCCAGAGCAGAGTCTGCAAAGTGTTAAATTACCTCAGGCCTCAAAACACATGACATTACAACAATAATCAACGCAAACAACTTATAAAAACTGAAAAAGAGATCAGGATGTGAAGAGAGATTTAACCAGTATAACAAAAAGTGTTTATGAAACATAATCAAAAACAAGTGTTTAGGTGTGTGTGTGATTATTTACCTTCATAACGATGAAGATGACGAGGATCACGAAGACATTAGCCTGCGGATGTTTCCAGGCGGTCGAGTGACTGTCATAACTAAAGTCTTCTGTGATTCCTTGCTTTGTCCAAGTGCGATTGTCAAAAAATGAAACCAGGGTGTCCTTTTGTGTAAGCTGTAAAGAAAATGTTATTAACAGGAGCTTCAGTACTCACTTTCTTAACTTAAGCATAAACCTCACCATATTACAGTTAGTTTTATGCTTACATTTTTTTTTTATGCTAATGAGGTATACAAGTTTAAAAAAACTTGTTTGTGGGTTGATGAAAAACGTATAAATAATTAAATCATTTCAAAATAAAACACTTACTAAAAAAAAGAAATATTCACATGCTACCATGAACATGCTAATGTGTTAATATATTGAAACTTAACTTCAGTGGGTAAGTAAACACGTAAGGTCAAAGGAGTTAAAATACAAAATCCCTGTTTTTAATGTTGTTTTTTTAAGTAAACATTCTTGGTAACACTTCACAATAACATTAGTTAACATGAACAACTTCTACAGCACTTATTAATCGTCATTACTGTTAATCTTAAGATGAAAAGTTGTATCTGTTAACATTAATGCACTGTGAACTAAAATGAACATGACTTTTTTTACAAGCATTAATAAAGGTTAATAAATGCTGTAAGAATGTATTGTTCATTGTTAGTTAATGCAATGTTAACAAATGAAACCTTATTATAAAGTGCAACCACTTCCTTTCCAGAGATGTTCAGGTATTGTACAATAAAACTAGATGAAAAACTGATTGAGAAATGGATTATGTGAAGTGTTGTACGAGAGCGCAGTCATACGCTGCTAATGGTATATTTTATTGCCTCATTTTGTATTAAAATTATGTTTTATATAAGTGTGTGTGTGTGTGTGAGAGTGATAAAGAGTGAGAGATGATGCCTTATTCTGTATTTTATCGAGTGTGTATGTTGTTAAGAATGATTAATGAACGCCTCATGTTTCTCTCAACTGTCTCATTAAGATTATTAACTGGATGGATTTAACAGCCTGAGGAACAAACACATGTTGTGTAGTGTGTGTGTGTGTGTGTGTGTGTGTGTGTGTGTGTGTGTGTGTACCTGTCCGGCCATGAACTGCCCAAAGCCCGGCGGGAAAGTGAGTGTTGAGATCAGTAGCGTGACCAGCGCGGGATACAACAGACGCCTGCACACAACACACACACACACTTGTGATATTATACTTGTGAATAGACCTATATCTGTTAATACACCTTCACCTTCTAATTTGATTGCTTTCAGAAAGCTTTGGGGATTTTTACAAGTGCCCATATTATGCTATGTCTCATACAATACGTTTACATGCATCCAAGGTCAGAAACACTTTCATTTTCTCATAATATCCATTTCAGCATCAGCTCTTTTCTCTCAGTGTCTGAAACGCTTCGTTTGAAGATTCAGTCTCTCTAAACCCCGCCTCTCTGAGAGCTGCTCTGCTCTGATTGGTCAGAAAGCAAACGCTCATTATCATATCTGAATCTCAGCTCTTGACACACAGTGATACGAACAGTGACGATGGCGTGGGTTTTACCGTATCAATCTGCAGAAAACAGCGTCTTCTCCACATAACACGAACCAAACTCTTCCAGTCTCAGATAAACTACAGTGTTTGAGGGCGGAGCTAAGAGACGCTGTTCAGCCAATCAAGACCACAGGCTGGCTTTATGCAAATTAGTTACAAACCTACGTATCTTCAGCTGGAAGTGAGACTGAATTACTGACGACTCGTTTCAGTTCAGAATCACTTCTTTCTTTTAGGAGACAAAAACTCCATTAATCTGATCCTTTGATCTTTAAAACTTTGCAGATATTTTACAGTCACAAACAGCTCCAGGTCATATCCAAAAAAGCATAATAGGAGCACTTCAAGATATATTTTTTTAAAGATATTTTATAACTAGTATGAAAATAACGCCGGTAAGAGGTTTAACTCCACTATCAGTTCAAAAGCATCACAGGATGTATATTTTCAGATAATCGGCCCTCACAATTATAGAGAAACAAGTAGAAACACAGGGAACACTCACTTCTTCATGAGGAACTTGTTAATAGTTTTCTGTTTTCGCATAAACTGAACAATTAGCCTGTTCAAATAGACAAATAAGGCACCGCCAAACCCGCTGGCAATTCTGCAGAGAGAGAGAGAGAGAGAGAGAGAATTATGAGTGACATCATCCATATTCATTATTAATGGCATAAACATGCTCATGATTCATAATACAGTTCATTAGAAGATTGTGCTTTCATGAAATATCTGTTGGGTACAAAGTGTCTAAAACAGATGTGCATGAACAATCAGCAGGAGACATTTCTCCACGCTTTATAATATTACTAACTGCTTACTTGAAGAATTACTTCAATACTGCTTACTGAAACAAGGCTAACAAATGAAACCTTATTGTAAAGTGTTACCAAACATATTTACATAAATGAAAGCATTTAAGTTCGGTACTGGGCATCATAATAAACAGAGATACTATACGCTAGGACATTTCAAATAATTAAGGAAAGATACCAAACAGTCAATCACAGAGACATCCAATTAAATCTTTTATTTTCAGTCTCATTTAAAAATGAATCCGCAGTAAAATGAAGCGAACAAACAAACCGTGACGTGATCTGACTGGAGCGTCTTTAAAAATAAAGTTCATCACACTTTCTCAATGTGAGGATCACAGGGATGGCAATGCAAACACTGTGTGTTTCTGCAACTCTGCACTGCAAACGTCTTGTAATCCTCTACGGTTTATCCTGTGTTTGCGTCGCTCGCTCTTGGATTTACTACTACATGACATGCATGAATCGGTGGGCGGGGCTAAAGAGGTAATGATGTAGAAGTGGGCGTCGCTCTGATTCTGTAGAGGCGGTCTTTCGTCGCACTATGATGTAATAATGTGACAAAATTCAAAACGAGTCGTTTTCTGAGCAAAAAAAAGCTGTTTTTGGACTAACAATGAAGTTTTGAGTTCTGAACCTTACAGGATGTTCTTATAGTATGATATCCTCTTATTTGTAAAAAGATTAAGGAACATTTTATTTGATTGAACTTTTATCCGCTAACTTAGTTTGCCTGGTAAAATGTATTTGTTATTGTTTTTAAGGGCAGATATACTAAGAAAATTATTTTTGCCTTGTTAAGAGTTGGTACACAACAAATGCAAAGAAACAAGAAGAACAAAACAAGAGGTGGAACTGACCCAATCACAGCAAAGGCTGGAAGCTCTTGGAGGTCAAAGGGGAAGTCCAGCCTGAACCGAGTTTTGAAGAGAGCCGTGATCGTCTCTGAGAGAGAGAGAGAGAGAGAGAGAGAGAGAGAGAGGGAGAGGGAGAGAGGGAGAGAGAGAGAGGGAGAGAGAGAGAGAGGGAGAGAGGGAGAGAGGGAGAGAGAGAGAGAGAGAGAGAGAGAGAGAGAGAGAGAGAGAGAGAGAGAGAGAGAGATATGATTCCTTTAACACTCAAAATATACAGTACAAGTACATTAAAATGCCCCTATTATGCTTTTTGGGATATGATCTTTCATGTACAGTAGTGTGTAATAGAGCTATTTGTAAATGTAAAAGATCTGCAAAGGTCAAAGTGCAGATGAATGGAGTTTTTGTCTCCTAAAAGAAAGAAGTGATTCTGAACTGAAACGAGTCGTCAGTAATTCAGTCTCACTTCCAGCTGAAGATACGTAGGTTTGTAACTAATTAGCATAATGCCAGCCTGTGGTCTTGATTGGCTGAACAGCGTCTCTTAGCTCCGCCCTCAAACACTGTAGTTTATCTGAGACTGGAAGAGTTTGGTTCGTGTTGTTCATGTGGAGAAGACGCTGTTTTCTGCAGATTGATGCGGTAAAACCCACGCCATCGTCACTGTTCGTATCACTGTGTGTCAAGAGCTGAGATTCAGATATGATCATGAGCGTTTGCTTTCTGACCAATCAGAGCAGAGCAGCTCTCAGAGAGGCGGGGTTTAGAAAGACTGAATCTTCAAACGAAGCGTTTCAGACACTGAGAGAAAAGAGCTGATGCTGAAGTGGATATTATGAGAAAATTAAAGTGTTCTTGACCTTGGATGCATGTAAACTTATTGTAGGAGAAATCAAAACAAAACTAGCAATCTTTTAAATAGCATAACAGGGGCACTTTAAAACACACGCACACAAACACACACCTTCATCTCTGTTCCACACTGCCAGAACTCTGAAGATAAAGGCACTAAACGTGGCAGCAAAGAATCCACGCCAGTAGTTTCGTACGGCGAAAAACGTGGAGGTGACCTCAATGCTGAATAACACACCTGAAACACACACACACACACACACACAGAGTTATTGTCTTGTCTAGATTTTCTAAAGAAAAATACCTTCAAATTACCAGTAAATACTCAAAAATAACATTGTGTCCCCAACTTAATATGTACAGTTAATATGCAATTTTGGAAACATTATTTAGTCGTTATTTGAATGTTTTTACTTTGTGGGCACCAGGGTTTTGTGCCATTCATAACTGAATCAATTATTTAATTTGAGTGTAATTAAGTGGAGTTAAAATGCAATTCAAAAGAAATTTCCAGTATGTACAGTACATTAAGAACATTTCCCAGAATACTTTCATTTCCTACAACATTTGTCTTAAAAATTGAGCAAAAGGAGCCGTGCTTTAAAGGAGAACTCGGTAACTCTAGCGAACTCTTGTCACTTCTTCGCTGATTTTCCCCACGAGCTCCCCCTACAGCTGTGGGGGGCGTATATTTCACAACACGGTCGTAAAAAACTCACTTGCGGCGGCCTCCTCCCCCTCTCTACCGCTGCTCATGTGCGTTTGTTTTGATCGGAGAAAGCCAACTGTATCGCGTGGAGCTATGTCTACCGAGGTGGGTCATCTGGTAATACATCATACATGCGTGTGTGTTTATGTCGAATTGCCGTAAAGCAATTTGTGTTTCGCGCTCGTTCTCGTTCTAGTTCTCGCTTCTCACGAGACTTCCAATTTCTAACTTGCCGGGACGGTAGTGTTGCAAGTTGCAAGGTTGGTTTTCCGCCTGGGAACGCTGGGGGGAGCGGGGAAAGTCACCAATATCACCAGAACAGGTTGTTTAACCATCCAAATGATTTCTAGACAGTTTTATTAAGTTAAAAAAGTTACCAAGTTCTCCTTTAACAGATCTGACAGACAGATGGTCACAATGAAGTTTGTTTTGACCTCATATTTTTTCTTTTATTTTTTGTGCAAACAACTTAATTAACATAAGTAATATTGAAATAATAAAAAAGAATCTGTCATGAGCCCTTTAAATTATTTTGATGGCTGTTTATTGTTTTGACAGTATTGAACTTAGTTTAGAGAAATATTGAAAATAAGGCAATTAATAATTTCTTAAATTTAGCATAAACATGCTGGGTACATTAACACAAGGTTTTGTTATTTGATCCCAAATCCCTAGTTTTCACCTCCAATAGGAGCAGCGAAGCAGCATCCGACCCCGACAGCACAGGCAGCCGCAAGCATCTCGATGTTTCTGGACTCGTTCTGTTCAACACACACACACACACACAACAGAACATTTCAAATACGACAACAGACTACTTGACCTCTTTTGTTCAACACACACACACGACAACCCAAAAACAGAAGTACATACACACCAGCACAATCCAGGACCGTTCAATACACCAACACAATCAAACACAGTAAAACAATCTAATTAAAAAAAACTCACAATTTATAGAACACACACAATCTATCACACTATCTACAAACAGATACACACACATAGACACACACCTGTATTTGGTAAATCTATTCAGAGATGATATCGCTGTAAGTTTTATCCTCACAAAAGGAAAACTTCATCAAGAGAAATGCAGAAATACATACATTTTAGATTGATTTCCATATAACAGACACACACACACACACACACACACACGCACAGACAGACACACACACGCACACACACAGACACACACACGCACACACACAGACACACACACAGACATAAAAATATAAATAACAAACAACATATAATTTTGACTTTGGTGCGTCTGTTTAACATCTGTTCAAAATCGTCCAATTAGAAACTGATTATTCTCTAAGAATTGTGGTTATTTTTACCGGCATTATTCACATACCCCTATGTATAGCACAAATAACACAGTCGGTGTGTTACTGGCCACAGTTTTTATCCACTTACGTCAAATGCAAAACACATTTCTATGGACGTATCGGATTTTATGATGGTGACGTGCCTAAAAACGGCTTTATTTCGATGCTTTCCCATATTAATATACTGTGTTATATTCATGTCGCGCAACGTTGTCAACAGCTCTGTTTCTTCAGCACCAAAAAACCCAATGCCTTCTTTACTGCTATGTTAATGAATTTGCGCATGAAAACGTCATCTGTGTTCGTCACACGCACATGCACACTTTAGTCAGAGTGGAACAGATGCCATTAAAGTGTTTACATGCCTGTTTATGACCATTTCAATCGGCATACGCCACATATTGAGGTTAATGAGGTTAATTGAATAAATTTGATCTATCAATTGTTTTTACATGAGGTAAAGTTTAATTGCAACATTGCCTACATTTTATTATAATTGCATTATGAGGGTGCATGTAAGTGTAATCATTGTTAGTCAAAGTCTTGCACCAAAATAGTTGCAATTAAGTTTTTATGCTGATTTTTTGTTTTTTCATTTGATTTTCTTTATTGTAATGCTGGATTTATTTACAGTTAAAAACCCTTTACTGCAATGTTTTTATTTATTCTACATATTTATTCACAATAAAAAACAGCATTCAAATTTTGAATGCAATATTTAAAAAATAATTATCTGAAACATTTTGAGATAAAATAAATTGCTCTAATGGTTGTATTGATCTTAGAAATATTTCTAATTAGAACACCATTCACACTAATGAATTAAACAGGAGCCAAATGTTAAATTCTAAATGTATTTTAGAATTTAAGGCATAAACCTGGTGGGTACATCCGTACTTATTGTGTAAATACACGTTTTTGCATTGTACTTATTTAAAAATTCCTGCATGTAACTTAAAGCTGTGATTAATCTCTGTAATTACATCTATAATTACACTGTTGTCCCTTAACCCACCCAAAACCTCTTCACACCACCACACCTGTCCCTAACCTTACCCACAGGGCCTACAATTAACACTCGGCAAGCGCCAAATGGAAGTAAAAACGTTGGCACGGATATGAAACGTGTCAATCACCAGTTGGCCGGTAATTCTAACAATGCAATGTTGTGAGAACATGAACGTACACAAACGTGAACGACGTTCGGGACAGTTGACAGGCCAGTGTTAACGAGATCATCACAAGAGTTTAAGCCTTGCTAATTTAAATATTCAAGCGCAAGATGCAAAAGGGAACTACTTTCATTACTCGCACGCTGTGTGGAAAGTTTAGAAGCATTTGTTCAGAAAGCTGCATCTACTGAATACTGAATTGAGCTCTCTTTCATTTCTTCTTGCACTTGAACATTAGCCTGGTAATACCAAACTCTGCTACTTCGCTTTGCTTCGTAGACAGAGTCTGGAATGGCATAATAGAGAAGTGTTTTCTCTCTCGCGGGGGGGCGCTTGACTGAAGTTTAAAATCATTGGTTACCCGTAAGCCAATCACATAACGTTTGGTTATGGTGTGTGTTATGCGCATGCTCAGCCGCATCTAACTTCTACTGTAAACACATGTATGATGCGAAAACAAAAACCATCGAGCGAAATACCGGAGTGAACATGGCTGTGAACGACTTTTGCAGATTATGTGAAGTAAATCTATGCATCCACGGTACAATCAGCGTCTACGTCACGGCTCTCAGCCCGCCCTCTGTTCGTTGATTGGCCCGGCTGTTTTCAGGCCGGAGGAAAACGGAAAGCTATGACGCTGTCTCAGACTGAGTACAGAAGCGAAATGAAATTGAGCGGAAGTACGAAGTCTGACGTAGTCAGGCTACTTGAACATACAAATTCACAACAAATATGCCAAAAATGCCCGTCTCGGCAAGCATCCTTGTAAACATAGTCGGTTATGGCTTAAGTGAACATAAACAGTTATGAAATAAAACACGTGTAACAGTATATTGGATCCGTGCATTAGGTCGTAAAGTTACAGCTGCCTAATATTCTAATATTATACTAATTATACTATATATTATACTATACTAATAATGTCTATGTTTTTAATGTTAATAAAGCAACAAAGGACAAAGAAAATCACTCACTGCTCTTGACTGAATAACTTTTGCAGCTTTAATAAGGATTAATCTATGTTTAATTTATACAGTGAAGACTATCCAGTGTTATTTTACATTTGATTACTTTATTCAATACGTCTACCTGAAAACTACTGTTACTTGTCTTTAATAATATTTGAAATTTATATTATTTAGGCTAGTAGTTTTAGCTGTGGTACTGAAATTTGAATATAGAATTCAGAATTTTCACTGGTATCTACAATTTTGGTGTCATAACTGCCTGTTTTTGCAAAAACAGTTTCATGGCTGGAAAAATAATAATTTATGGCTGGCTGGTAAATTTTCTTAAGTCATCGGCCACTGGCAGATGTGGCAAAAAGTTAGTTTTAGGCCCTGCTTACCCATAATCCACCTCAATAGCAGCACAAGTGTTCTGCAATACTACATTAGCTCAATAAGTACATTGAACCTAACCATTATTATTGGTTTTTTTTAAAGACTAATAAAAAAGTGGGACCATTACTTTACTTTGGTACAAAATATGACCCAAGATCTTCACCCATTTATGTGTACTGCATTTAGTACTATTAGAGGAGTTTGCTTAAAATTGGAAGCTATGAAACTTTGTTGTAATTACCTCATAAATTCCACCAAAGAAAGACATGAATTTGCAGAGAAGAGCAGCACACAAACTGGCAATGTGCACAAATGGACCCTACAGGATAGAAAACACACACACATAAGGCTTGTGATGAACCTAAAACAAAGCAGGAACACTTTAAAGACGCTACAACCACACTGAGGGCAGGCACATTAGATCTCGAGCTAAAAACACATTCTCTGTATATCTGAATCTGTGTATGTTCACCTCCTTTCCCAGAGGCAAACCACTGCCCAGTGCACAGGTCAGTCCAACCACTTTAGCCACGAACGTTTTCAACGTGAGATACTCCTTCAGCACAACTCCTCTGAGAATCGTCTTCATTTCAGGAATACCAGACCCTGATTGAGAGACAAAACGCTGAATTATGAAGAAGAAGAACAGAAACCTCTTATGAGTGTGTGAATGTAAGTGTGTCTCACCGGCGGCCTGAGGTGCTACTATGTGTGTGAAGCCTGCAGAGAAACTGATGAGAACCACAGGATACGTGACCCAAGCCAAATACTGCAGGATGACGTTACTGTCCAGACCACCGTACATCCACTTCTGAGCTGTAGAAAGCAGAACACACAAGTAAAACTTACAGTAAACTTTAAATTAGATAAATGACAACGTATCTACACTGCAAACGTCTAAACTTCTTGTTCAGTCACTTTGTCTTGTTGTTTTCCATTGAAAACATTCTTAAATCAAGGTTCATTTACTTGAAGCAAGATGACGTAGATATACATTTTTGTTTTCTGAAAAAAGTAATTAAAATGAAGTGAGTTTGTGCTTAAAACAAGAAAGCAATTAAGGAGCAAAATGATGAGCAAACATCAGCAGTGAGCATCAGACCAACTGTGAAAAGTAAAAGGCATTTGGAGATGATTTTAAGCAGAATGGTTGAAAAACCATAAACACAATAACTTTCAATGTAACATAATTGCGCATTACTTTTGACCAATAGGTGGCGCTAACACCAAATTGATTTGGTGTGGTCAGTGTTGGGTGACAATTACACACACCAATTTTGGTGTCAATTTGCCAAGTTCTTGCAGAGATACGGCCTCAGATGCAGTTTGGCATCATGCCATCAAATTCGTTAATGCGGTAAATGAAAACAGTTTTGTCTTTTGACATGAAATCCATAACTTTCTGCCAGCACAGTCAAGAGTCAGATCCAGAGTCGAGTCGAATCTGGTCTAAGAGGAGTTTGAAAAAGTAGGAATTCAATTGAATCAAAATGGCAGACAGGAAGTTTGGCCATATATGGCATATTTGGTATTAATGTTCTCGGCATGATCCAAGGGATCTATCAAGACAACAGGCTAAACTAATCAAAAGCAATTAAAATTGTATTATAATTTTTGACCACACTGCCTCAAACTTTGAGTACCTTCAGATCATTGCGTCGAAGACACATACCGAGTTTCATGACGGTAAACGCCAATGCATTCATATAATATAGCATTTCATGACAAAAAGACGCAAAAAGACGCCCAAAATGGCCGAAAATTGGGTATTGTTCGACTCGGCATGCCACATCAAATGTAAAGAGTCTTCTGAACAATTTGGCCAAAAAATTGCCCTTTTTCATATTTCCTGACCAATAGGTGGCACTGTGCCGAAACTGTGCGGGTATCTTCAAGTCAAGAAATTATTTTGCTTGGATCGCAACTTTGGATAGTTGGTGTTGCTAGAGGGATTGAGTTAGAGACTCCAAAACTGCTGTTGTTAATGTTCAGACTGCCCTCTATTAGTGGCTCTATCAGTGTTCACTAAAACAATCACACAGCAACTGACAAAAACAGACACAGCCAAATATTATGTGGCAATTCCAGACATCTTCACACACACACTCACCTTGTAATAAGAGGGCGATGCAGAAATCCATAACAAAGCTGACCAGCGCCATGACGAGTCCCAGCAAGATGAGGAAGATCCAGTCCTCGCCGACCCGCAACATGAAGAACCGCTGGCAGTGCACTGCACAGACTCCACAGGGAAACACTACATTACCCACAATGCATCAGTGCACACCTGGAAAACTCCAGAAACAAGAACTAACTGCACTACCCACAATTCCCAAAGCAGAGCAAGGTGTCAAAGTGATTCCATCCACTTATGATTATGCGAATTTTGGGATATTGCATAAAAAAAAACGATGGATGGAAAAGCCAAGATGTGCATAAATTCTAAAACATGCACTCAATTGATAATACTTTATTATCCGATAAGACAACTTGCGCATAAACTACGATGGAAAAACATTTACCGAATAAATCCTTCTATGCGCAGCAAGAAACTCATGTGACTTTGCCTCAACAGAGGATGTGATTGGATAACTGGAGTAACCAGCGCACCAATAGCATCGCAGCATCTCAAATGTTGGTTTGGTGTTTCTGAAACGCCGGAGTCAAAGTCTGTGATCAGAATGATTTGGTTTAATTCCCTCCAGAAGCGTCTCACACGACTGCATTCCCGAACACCAGCATCCGAACGCGTTTCGTCTGACGCTCCGAGACAAACTAATTCATGATGGAAGAAAAACGTCCCCGTTTGCAGCAGCTTCCATTTTTATTTCTGATATTTTGCGCCAATTTCCCAGGAAGTGATGATTTTGTTCTCTTGAACACCTGGGATGGAAACTCTGCTTAATTCGCAAATGTTTTATGCCATATTCCAATTTTGCGCATAAGTTAAATTCCAAACTTTAGATGGAAATATATGAACACCTCAAAGAAACAAGCTAAAGTCAAACAAAAATGTGCACAATGAAAACATGCTTTGATTAGACTTTTCTGCCACTAGTATTTTTTTTTATTATTATTTATACAATATTTAATCTTTTTCTACTAAGAGAAACAACTTTCCCTAGATGGCCTTTCATTATGGTAACTCAGGCCCTGTTTACATCAATATTAAGATGCGTTGTGGTCGATCGGATCACAAGAAGACGAGAGAGACACATTCCCGTTCACACCTGGTGTTTTAATCCGTCTCTTTTGTCCACTTTCACCCACTTCTGTCCTGATTTCTTCGAGTGGAGGGTCTATGAACGGGTAAATGTTTGGGTTTCTTAAGATCTTTCGATCTAATGTACAAAATAAGCTCTTGAATTTACATATGAACACGACCGGAGACGACTGAGAAACACACTGAGAACATCAGCTTTAGTTTCTGCTCTGACACACACGAGATCAGCCGAACACTGTGAGTGTGTGTTAGACATCAGGAATGATGAGAGAACATTGTGATTGATACGTTCTTCCTCTTCAAACCAAACTTGTGTCTCCAGTCAACAGTTTAAACCCCATCTGACTCGAGCTCTTCCCATAATGCTCGCGCGTTAGTTCAGTAGACCGACAGAAGACGGTGTTCAGTGGCTGTTTGAACACATTCGACCACATGAGCGTTTACACACTACGAAACATCTGGTCGAATGTGTTTTCGTCTTCCTGTGGAAAGTGGACGAGCTCTAAACCTTTTAGACCCATTACACCTGTATTTAGCCTCGTCTACTTGTGATCCGATCGAACAAAACACAAACAGGGGCTTAAATGTTATCCTTCCATCAGTGTTTACACTAAACTACCTTTCAGCTGTAAAACATCTAATCAAAACAATGACTCACAACTCAAACAAGCACACGATGTTAATGCACTGTTAGATGATTGGTTTGAGTAAGTCAGGAGTGTAAGTTCATATTCTGGACTAGATCTGGTATGATTTTGAGCTACAACTTTATTATATTTCAGTATAACTTGAGTAATACGTTGGTTCTCCGTAATGTAGTCAAACACACACACTACACACAGAATAAAGCAGTTATAAGAGCATTTCGCCAAACTAAAGGGTTGTGAAAACCACATAATTCTCATTATGAATCTCATTAAATTAACTTGCACCAATGAATATATCGCTTTATGTGAGTGTACCGTATGTATGCAATATGCAGGAAAACTTTAAAAGTCGCCCTGTGGTGTAAATCCAGCTTTTAATGTTGTCTATGTGGTGTATATTAATATGCTTTAAGACAAACCGTGTGTAAATTCATAAGTCGACAGCATTGCTGAGTATTTTCTCCTTAAAACTGCAGTGAACCAAAGACAGTCTCAAACACACGCTTTGAAATCGCTGGTGTTTCTGACGTCACAAACTACCTTGTAACCAATCAGATCAACGTGTGATCGTCAACCAGTGGATCTCTGAGCTGAGTGAGTGGAGGCGGGGCTCATTTGCATATTCATAGACCCGCAAATACTAAATGAGGCAAGAGTGTCGAGTTACATTCAAGATATTTTAAAGGCATGAAGAAATTTTTTTCAAGGAAAAAACGTTTAAATATGTAATTTTGGTGATCAAAAATGAGTTTTAAGGGATAAAATGATTGACTACAGAGGGACTTTAAATAAAGAGCTGTGCAATAGTATAGTTACATTTTGCGACGATAAAAACAATCAAGCCATTGATATTTGCTATATAGTATACATATATATATATATATAAAATGTTATGCATACTTTATGTATGCAGATAAAGTTGCATATACAGCTGTACTTTAACTCTGCACTTTACATAGAGAGCTGGGCGATAATATAGTTACATTTTGCAGTGAAATAATAAAATCAGGTAGGTGTGTACGTTCTCGAGTGCAACTGCAGGAACGCGGTCCATTAAACTCAATAACAGTCATTTTGGAAACATTATTTCTTTATTCTTCTCATAAACAACAGGTCTGGGAAAGCATCTCTGTCACCCTCCACATTTACAGTTAAACACACGGATGCTGTTAGTATCCACGGCAACCTCGATAAGAGCCAATGATGACTCACCAAATGATGGACGAGAAGCAGTGAATGTGAACATGTTTGAGACGGTGGCGTGTGGGAGTGACGATGTGGACGCGTCTCAAACACACATAATGCTCTTATAATCACGTCTCCAGACGTCTCGATTCGCTTTGAAATGCAGACACCAACTTCAGACAAAAATGAGACATGAGGTGAACTCACTCTCACACGCTCACACGCTCGCTCACACACGCTCGCTCACACACGCTCACTCACACACGCTCACTCACACACGCTCACTCACACACGCTCACTCACACACGCTCACTCACACACGCTCACTCACACACGCTCACTCACACACGCTCACTCACACACGCTCACTCACACACGCTCACTCACACACTCGCTCACTCGAACACACACACACGCTCACTCGCACACACGCTCACTCACACACTCGCTCACTCGAACACACACACACGCTCACTCGCTCACTCGAACACACACACGCTCACTCACACGCTCGCTCAGTCGAACACACACACACGCTCACTCACTCGAACACACACACGCTCACTCACTCGAACACACACACACGCTCACTCACTCAAACACACACACACGCTCACTCACTCAAACACACACACACGCTCACTCACTCACACACACACGCTCACTCGCTCAAACACACACACACGCTCACTCACTCAAACACACACACACGCTCACTCACTCACACACACACGCTCACTCGCTCACTCGAACACACACACACTCACTCGCTCGCTCACACACACACACGCTCACTCACTCGAACACACACACTCGCTCTCACGCTCGCTCTCACGCTCGCTCTCACGCTCGCTCTCACGCTCGCTCTCACGCTCGCTCTCACGCTCGCTCTCACACACACACACACTCACACACACACTCACACACACACTCACACACACACTCACACACACACTCACACACACACTCACACACACACTCACACACACACTCACTCACACACTCACTCACACACTCACTCACACACTCACTCACACACTCACTCACTCACACACTCACTCACACACTCACTCACACACTCACTCACACACTCACTCACACACTCACTCACACACTCACTCACACACTCACTCACACACTCACTCACACACTCACTCACACACTCACTCACACACTCACTCACACACTCACTCACACACTCACTCACACACTCACTCACACACTCACTCACACACTCACTCCACTCACACACTCACTCACTCACACACTCACTCACTCACACACACACTCACACACTCACTCGAACACACACACGCTCACTCACACACTCGCTCACTCGAACACACACACACGCTCACTCACTCGAACACACACACACGCTCACTCACTCAAACAAACACACACACACGCTCACTCACTCGAACACACACACACGCTCACTCACTCGAACACACACACACTCACTCACTCACTCGCTCGCTCACTCAAACACACACTCGCTCACTCGAACACACACACACACACACGCTCACTCACTCGAACACACACACTCGCTCTCACGCTCGCTCTCACACTCACACACTCACTCACACACTCACTCACACACACACTCACACACACACACTCACACACACACACTCACACACTCACTCACACACACACTCACTCACACACTCACTCACACACTCACTCACACACTCACTCACACACTCACTCACACACTCACTCACACACTCACTCACACACTCACTCACACACTCACTCACACACTCACTCACACACTCACTCACACACTCACTCACACACTCACTCACACACACACTCACACACACACTCACACACTCACTCACACACTCACTCACACACTCACTCACACACTCACTCACACACTCACTCACACACTCACTCACACACTCACTCACACACTCACTCACACACTCACTCACACACTCACACACACACTCACTCACACACTCACTCACACACTCACTCACACACTCACTCACACACTCACTCACACACTCACTCACACACTCACTCACACACTCACACACTCACTCACTCGAACACACACACGCTCACTCACACGCTCGCTCACTCGAACACACACGCTCGCTCACTCACACGCTCGCTCACTCACACGCTCGCTCACTCGAACACACACACGCTCACACGCTCGCTCACTCGAACACACACACACGCTCACTCACACACTCGCTCACACACACGCTCACTCACTCGAACACACACACACGCTCACTCACTCGAACACACACACACGCTCACTCACACACTCGCTCACACACACACTCGCTCACTCGCTCACTCAAACACACACATGCTCACTCACACACTCGCTCACTCAAACACACACGCTCACTCACACACTCACTCACTCGAACACACTCACTCACTCGAACACACACACACGCTCACACACGCGCACGCGCTCGCTCTCGCGCTCGCGCTCGCTCTCGCGCTCGCTCTCGCGCTCGCTCTCGCGCTCGCTCTCGCGCTCGCTCTCGCGCTCGCTCTCGCGCTCGCTCTCGCGCTCGCTCTCGCGCTCACGCTCGCTCTCACGCTCGCTCTCACGCTCGCTCACTCGCACGCTCACTCGCACGCTCACTCGCTCGCTCACACACTCACTCACACACTCACTCACACACTCACTCACACACTCACTCACACACTCACTCACACACTCACTCACACACTCACTCACACACTCTCACACACTCACTCACACACTCACTCACACACTCACTCACACACTCACTCACACACTCACTCACACACTCACTCACACACTCACTCACACACTCACTCACACACACACTCACACACACACTCACACACACACTCACTCACACACTCACTCACTCACTCACTCACTCACTCACTCACTCACTCACTCACACACTCACTCACACACTCACTCACACACTCACTCACACACTCACACACTCACTCACACACTCACTCACACACTCACTCACACACTCACACACTCACACACTCACTCACACACTCACTCACACACTCACTCACACACTCACTCACACACTCACTCACACACTCACTCACACACTCTCACTCACACACTCTCACTCACACACTCTCACTCACACACTCTCACTCACACACTCTCACTCACACACTCTCACTCACACACTCTCACTCACACTCTCACTCACACACTCTCACTCACACACTCTCACTCACACACTCTCACTCACACACGCTCACTCACACACGCTCACTCACACACGCTCTCACACACGCTCACTCACACACGCTCACTCACACACGCTCACTCACACACTCGCTCACTCGAACACACACACACGCTCACTCGCACACACGCTCACTCACACACTCGCTCACTCGAACACACACACACGCTCACTCGAACACACACACGCTCACTCACACGCTCGCTCAGTCGAACACACACACACGCTCACTCACTCGAACACACACACGCTCACTCACTCGAACACACACACGCTCACTCACTCAAACACACACACACGCTCACTCACTCACACACACACGCTCACTCGCTCACTCGAACACACACACACTCACTCGCTCGCTCACACACACACACGCTCACTCACTCGAACACACACACTCGCTCTCACGCTCGCTCTCACGCTCGCTCTCACGCTCGCTCTCACGCTCGCTCTCACGCTCGCTCTCACGCTCGCTCTCACGCTCGCTCTCACGCTCGCTCTCACGCTCGCTCTCACGCTCGCTCTCACACACACACACACTCACACACACTCACACACACTCACACACACACTCACACACACACTCACACACACACTCACACACACACTCACACACACACTCACACACACACTCACACACACACTCACACACACACTCACACACACACTCACACACACACTCACACACAACACTCACACACACACTCACACACTCACACACACACTCACACACACACTCACACACACACTCACACACACACTCACACACACACTCACACACACTCACTCACACACTCACTCACACACTCACTCACACACTCACTCACACACTCACTCACACACTCACTCACACACTCACTCACACACTCACTCACACACTCACTCACACACTCACTCACACACTCACTCACTCACACACTCACTCACACACTCACTCACACACTCACTCACACACTCACTCACACACTCACTCACACACTCACTCACACACTCACTCACACACTCACTCACACACTCACTCACACACTCACTCCACTCACACACTCACTCACACACTCACTCGAACACACACACGCTCACTCACACACTCGCTCACTCGAACACACACACACGCTCACTCACTCGAACACACACACACGCTCACTCACTCAAACAAACACACACACACGCTCACTCACTCGAACACACACACACGCTCACTCACTCGAACACACACACACTCACTCACTCACTCGCTCGCTCACTCAAACACACACTCGCTCACTCGAACACACACACACACACACGCTCACTCACTCGAACACACACACTCGCTCTCACGCTCGCTCTCACACTCACACACTCACTCACACACTCACTCACTCACACACTCACACACACACACTCACACACACACACTCACACACACACACTCACACACACACACTCACACACACACTCACTCACACACTCACTCACACACTCACACACTCACTCACACACTCACTCACACACTCACACACTCACTCACACACTCACTCACACACTCACACACTCACTCACACACTCACTCACACACTCACTCACACACTCACTCACACACTCACTCACACACTCACTCACACACTCACTCACACACTCACTCACACACTCACTCACTCACACACTCACTCACACACACACTCACTCACACACTCACTCACACACTCACTCACACACTCACTCACACACTCACTCACACACTCACTCACACACTCACTCACACACTCACTCACACACTCACTCACACACACACTCACACACTCACTCACACACTCACTCACACACTCACTCACACACTCACTCACACACTCACTCACACACTCACTCACACACTCACTCACACTCACTCACACACTCACTCACACACTCACTCACACACTCACTCACACACTCACTCACACACTCACTCACACACTCACTCACTCACACACTCACTCACACACTCACTCACACACTCACTCACACACTCACTCACACACTCACTCACACACTCACACACTCACTCACTCGAACACACACACGCTCACTCACACGCTCGCTCACTCGAACACACACGCTCGCTCACTCACACGCTCGCTCACTCACACGCTCGCTCACTCACACGCTCGCTCACTCGAACACACACACGCTCACACGCTCGCTCACTCGAACACACACACACGCTCACTCACACACTCGCTCACACACACGCTCACTCACTCGAACACACACACACGCTCACTCACTCGAACACACACACACGCTCACTCACACACTCGCTCACACACACACTCGCTCACTCGCTCACTCAAACACACACATGCTCACTCACACACTCGCTCACTCAAACACACACGCTCACTCACACACTCACTCACTCACTCGAACACACACACACGCTCACACACGCGCACGCGCTCGCTCTCGCGCTCGCTCTCGCGCTCGCTCTCGCGCTCGCTCTCGCGCTCACGCTCACGCTCGCGCTCACGCTCGCTCTCACGCTCGCTCTCACGCTCGCTCACTCGCACGCTCACTCGCACGCTCACTCACACGCTCACTCACACACTCACTCACACACTCACTCACACACTCACTCACTCACACACTCACTCACACACTCACTCACACACTCACTCACCACACTCACTCACACACTCACTCACACACTCACTCACACACTCACTCACTCACACACTCACTCACTCACTCACTCACTCACTCACTCACTCACTCACACACTCACTCACACACTCACTCACACACTCACTCACACACTCACTCACACACTCACTCACACACTCACTCACACACTCACTCACACACTCACACACTCACTCACACACTCACTCACACACTCACACACTCACACACTCACTCACACACTCACTCACACACTCTCACTCACACACTCTCACTCACACACTCTCACTCACACACTCTCACTCACACACTCTCACTCACACACTCTCACCTCACACACTCTCACTCACACACTCTCACTCACACACTCTCACTCACACACTCTCACTCACACACTCACTCACACACTCACTCACACACTCACTCACACACTCACTCACACACTTACTCACACACTCACTCACACACTCACTCACACACTCAC
>NC_138733.1:5118010-5160510 GCF_965113295.1 Leuciscus leuciscus | reverse complement strand
TTCTTTCGCATAAACACCCAGTTCCTGAGTGTAGCGGCCATACATCTACACACACACACACAGTAAACTCAGGGACACATAGACATGCACATATACAAATGTATTAAATATAATATTTCTTATTTATATATAAAATTATATAAACACACAGAAAATATATAAAATAAATATGTAAAAATAAATAATAATAAAAAAATAAAATAAAATAAAATATATATATATATCAAATATATATTATATAAAAAAATTTAAAAGACATACACATATATATATACACAAAAATACAAACACACACACACACATACATATATATACATAACATATATACAAAATGTTTAATAAAGTGTGTGTGTATAATATATGTGATTATAGAGTAGTGGAAAGACGATGTTTGCGCACTCTTTGTTCTGCTGATGTTCTGCAGATTTTGATTTTCTATTTTTTATGTCTCTGACCTCCAGAGCTCTAAATTTCCACACACACCCAAAAGGCCGAAGGTCAAAGTGCAGCTATCATATTAGTCTTCTTCAGAAACAGGTTTCTTTGTGCCCGACACACACACACACACACACACACACACACACACACACACACACACTCGTATCTGTTAGAAACACAACTTCCCTCTTAATGTTTCCACACAAATTTCACCTCTTTGTTTCAGTTCAGGTACTTTAACGACACCTGATAAACTTACCAACCCAGTGTGTGTGTGTGTGTGTGTGTGTGTGTGTGTGTGTGTGTGTGTGTGTGTGTGTGTGTGTGTCTGTGAGTTTCTGTGTGTGTGTGTGTGTGTGTGTGTGTGTGTGTGTGTGTGTGTGTGTGTGTGTGTGTGTGTGTGTGTGTGTGTGTGTGTGTGTGTGTGTGTGTGTGTGTGTGTGTGTGTGTGTGTGTTGCTCTGTCAGCATTCCACACAGGAGACAGGAAGTGTTTTCCCAGATTTCCCTGCCCTGCTGAAAAGGTGGAATCTAATGTTTGGAAGACCGGAAGTGTCTAGGTTATGATCTGATGAGCAGCGCATCATCAGCTGGTTTCAGCTGTCAATCATCTCGCTTTAAAGCCCTGCAGGAACACTGACTGATCTAAAGTCAACCAGAGGTCAAGGGTTAATAAGATTTACCAATGTTTCTGAAAGAGTCTCTTCTGCTCAGCAAAACTCCACTTATCTGACCACAAATACAGTAAAAATTGTGATTATATATATATATATATATATATATATATATATATATTTAAATATTTTAAATACATTTTAAACAGCTGTTTTCTATGTGAATATACAGTAAAGTGTAATTTATTCCTGTGATCAAAGCTGAATTTTCAGCATCATTACTCCAGTCTTCAGTGTCACTTGATCCTTCAGAAATCAGTATAATATGATGATTTGATGCTCAAGAAACATTTATGATTATTATTTATTATATATTATTATTTTTTTTTATTATTTTTTTTTAAATACACAAACACATTCCTCAGAGTTTCTAGAGCACTACATCACCCTCATACACACACTGATGGGAAAACAGGAGACGGACACACACTTGTCCTTGACGTGACACTCGAACAGATGCAAAAGAATAATTATTTTAAAATGCAGTTTATCAGTCTAGGCTTTTATTACAGCAAAGAGAGAAACAGACAGAAAGTTGAGAGAGTTAAACAGAGTTTTTGTTGGTTTATAAAGTGTTCACAAGGTCACATGACCCACATCAAGACAAAAAATCTTCAAAAGCATGAAGGGAAAATGAGTTATAAAGGCACAGGCCTAAAAACAGACACAATAAAACCATACAAACATGCAGCAACAACAAAGTCCCGGAGAAGGGGAAAGCTATGATTATCGTGTGTGTGTGTGCGTGCGTGCGTGCGTGTGTGCGTGTGTTTGCGTGCAGTTATGCGTCCTAAATGCAGCCGGACAAACCAGACTCGTGACCCCGACCCGACTGACCCCGAGGAACAGTGTTTTTAACCAAAACACAAGAACAACATTTAAAGTAGCAACTTCTGAAAACACTCGTGTCAGAGATCAGAGAGAGAGAGAGAGAGAGAGAGAGAGAGAGATCAGAGAGAGATCAGAGAGAGATCAGAGAGAGAGAGAGAGAGAGAGAGAGAGAGAGAGAGAGAGAGAGAGAGAGAGAGAGAGAGAGAGAGAGAGAGAGAGAGAGAGAGATAAAACAGAGACTTCTTACTGAATGTACAGTTTATTTCACTTCTATTCTATTCTATGGTATATTTTCTATATACATTATGCGTTTAGAAATTAATCAATTAATCTATTATTATGGATTAAAATCAAGGGAAGTCAAGGGAAATTGAAAAACCAATAATAGTTTTGCGACCATTTTCTTTTATTCTCCTATAATTTTGCACTAAATCATGTAGTTTACTATTCTGCACACTTATTATATAATATAATACGTAATTTGCATTTGCAGCTGTACGAGTGGTTGCATGCAGATTTATTAACATTACAAAATAAATCAGAAAACATGCTTGTGCACGCTATTCTTAGTGCAATTTTACCAATAAACAAAAATATCAGATGCATCTTAAAGTAGTGTGAAGTCGAGGCGGCAAAGTGTCTACCTCACACAAGCACGTCTGCTTCATAACACTACGTTAAAAAGCTATCTTTGTGGGCCAACGTGCCGCCACGGCATGGCTCGGCTTTAATAAAAATTAATAAATTAATGACTTATTATGAATTAAATTAAGGGAAGTCAAGGTAAATTGAAACCTCCAATAAGTTTGCGCTTAATCATGTAGTTTACTATTCTGTATATACACTTATTATATAATACAGTTTTTGCATGTGAAGCTGTACGAACAGTTGCATGCAGATTTTTGTACGTTGCAGAAAAAAAAATCAATTTTTTTATTTTTTATTGCAATTTAACCAATAAAGACAATTTTCACATGGATCTTAAAGTTAGTGTGAAGTAGAGGCGGCAGGGCAAAATCACACTGGGATGTGTAGACATGAAACCGCTTCACAAACAGTCTTTTCAACCACACAGTATCGTTCATTCTGTCACAAATATTCAAAAGTACTGGGATAAAAGTTTATAGTTCGGATATAAACACTGATATCTACAGTAGAGATCGAAATAGAGCAAATCCTTTTGAAAGTAACTTTAACGCTTCAAATAACGAGAGTATCATTACATCGTTACACCAGTAGGTGGCGGCAAGTGACTGTTAAAAATGTATGTCAATGAATCATTCACTCTTGAGATTCGGTCAAAAACGCTGATTCATCCAGTAATGAAACAAGTGAAGTATTAATGAGTGAGTCATTGAATCATTGATTCAAGAGATTTGTTCAAAAACACTGATTCATCCAGTAACGAAACAATTGAAGTCTTTATGAGTGAGTCGTTGAATCATTCACTCAAGAGATTTGTTCAAAAAACGCAGATTCATCCAGTAACGAAAAAAGTGAAGTCTTTATGAGCGAGTCATTGAATCATTTGTTCAAGAGATTTGTTCAAAAACACTGATTCATCCATTAATGAAACACTCATTAATACTACAATTGAGTCATTGAATCATTTGTTCAAGAGATTTGTTCAAAAACACTGATTCATCCATTAATGAAACAATTGTAGTATTAATGAGTGAGTCATTGAATAATTTGTTCAAGAGATTTGTTCAAAAACGCTGATTCATCCAGTAACGAAAAAAGTGAAGTCTTTATGAGTGACATTGAATCATTCGTTCAAGAGATTTGTTCAAAAACACTGATTCATCCAGTAATGAAAGAAGTATTTATGAGTGAGTCATTGAATAATTCGTTCAAGAGATTTATTTTTTTAAATATTTCATTCAAATTAAATTAAATTAAACGTTTTAAATAGACTGCAGCAATTAACATTTTGTCAGAACCTCTAGTAAATGATTATGTTTAGTTGTCTGTTCAGAATCGTGCAGCTCTAGTATGTTTATATATTATGCAATATAACAAACAACAGAATAAGAGAGAATTCTTAACGTTCAGTGTTGTGTTTATGCTACTCCTTTTTATTTAGTTGTTTATGCTTGTAATTCTTTAGGTGAGTCTATTAAATGGCAATATTGTATTGAAAACAATCACGGCAATAAGTGCCAAGTACTTTGCAATTCAATTTGAGTGTGTGTGTGTGTGTGTGTGTGTGTGTGTGTGTGTGTGTGTGTGTGTGTGTGTGTGTGTGTGTGTGTGTGTGTGTGTGTGTGTGTGTGTGTGTGTGTGTGTGTGTGTGTGTGTGTGTGTGTGTGTGTGTGTGTGTGTGTGTGTGTCCGTGCAGAAAGAGATTCAAAGAGTCAAATTCTGCCCTTAATAAGTCAGCGAATTCAACCTCAATCCATCACAGACAGCAAACGGTCTGAAGTCAGCTTAACCTGACGCACCTCCTCAACGGGTCACCGAACGCGTGTGTGTGTGTGTGTAGGAACAGTTCATTACCAAACACATCCACGGAAATTCAGACACATTCCTTCGAGTAGCACATTTAGGAATGAGCAAACACACACAGTTTGAGCTGTTAGTGCTGAACTCGCCCAAAGAGGAAAGTGTACATATAAACAAGGGCGAGGAAGAAAAGATGAATTAGAACGAGAGAAAAGCAAGATATACAAGCGAAACAAATACAGATGGACACATGTAGAGAGACAGAAAGGCAGAAGCAGAGAGAGAGAGAGAGAGAGAGAGAGAGAGAGAGAGAGAGAGAGAGAGAGAGAGAGAGATGTTTGGCTGTGTAACAGTAGGTTTATTCATCCTGCAGTGTGAGAAGAATTTTAATTTTTCAGTGAGTGGGAGACACGAACAAAGCGAGAGAGAAGAACGACAGGAAGAACGACAGCAGAAGGAAAGACATGTCGGAACGACCTCCTAAAAGACAGAGAAGAAAAGATTTTTTTGCTGTGTAATTCCTCACACGGCCACAGGGGGCGCTGAAGAGCGACTGATCACAACTGATCAAACAAACAAACAAAACAAATAATATCTGGGTTTCGTTAACAGTTTTATTCTCTTATCTGAGCGAGTTGTTATATTTAGCAACAACTACAGTAAGATGCTAAAAAAAATATCGCTGATGTGGACGCTAATATAGTTATCATTATAGTTATGGTTCTTGGTGTGAACTTGAGTGATAGCTGACGGAGAGAGAGATGGACGGGGTTTGAACTTTGACAGTGTCACAATTATGCTAACAGTGTGAAAACCACAGCTGCATCTCTCCATCCATCTCTCTTTCCAATCGCTGCATCCCGTCTCTGTGAAGTGTGTGTGTGTGAGAGAGAGAGACAGAGGTGTTTGTGGTCCATCTCTGTGGGCGACCGAACACAAAGTGAGCTGTTCCTTCTGCACGTGCTCAGATGCATTACTGTGACACCATTCAGTGCCACAACACACACACACACACGTAGACAGACACACACACACACACACACACACACACTCACTCACTTCACAGACACACACACACACACAGAGGGAGTCTGTCCTAAAGTGTGTGTGTTGTCCTGTGGTGAATGGCACAGTACATCATGTCCATGGTGAGTGTTACAGCTGTGACAATACTGCAACAGAGTGTGTGTGTGTGTGTGTGTGTGTGTGTGTGTGTGTGTGTGTGTGTGTGTGTGTGTGTGTGTGTGTGTGTGTGTGTGTGTGTGTGTGTGTGTGTTGTGAGAGAGAGCAGAGAAACACAAGAAACAGGGAAGAACGAGGAATCGCTCAATGAGTAACATGATATCTGATTGATTTAAATCTAATTTAACAGGACATATTAATGGGGACCTATTATGCACTTTTACAAAGTCCTGATGTAGTTTTTATGCTCTACTAGAACAGGTTTTCCTGCTTGAATGTTGATTATTTTAATTTCCTCATATTCTCCATTGTTGCGGCTCCTCTCTTCCCAGTCTGTCAGTAACGCTCTGTTTACTTGCTGTCTCTATGAAGCTCCTCCTTCTGAAAAGCACACTGTGCTCTGATTGGTCGGCTGGAGCAGTGTGTTGTGATTGGTCGAGGGCTTCGAGTGTGTTTGGAAAATGCCCCGCCCCTTACCATAACCGCCAGTTTAACACACTACTAACTAACTCAACCAGGCCCCGCCCCTTTATTCTGCGTATGCAATATAAATTAATTATGCAGAAATGGGTTGTAATATTAAAGGTTGGCATCAGTTACTCGATTTTATTATTTACACTTTAACAAAAGAAACCAGTTTTTGTATAATTAAGTATGTTAATGCTACTTGTTTACTGCTGTAATACTATAAAATCTTCCATCCACCAAGTTATTAACTAGTTATAAACTCTGAATTGCGAGAAAAAAAAAGTCAGAATTGCAAGTTTATATGTCGCACTCCTGACTTAAGATATAAACCCACAATTACCTTCATTTCTTACTTAAATACATTTTTATTTATATTTGATATTATTAAATCAGGTTAAACTGACAGAGGTGCGCTGAGTGATGCGTCTGAGATCAGTTTCTGTGGTGGACTTACAATAAAACAACATTTCATATTCAGAAAGAGATGGAAAAGCTGGGACCATGATGTGCTGACAGCACTCTAACACACACACACACACACACACACACACACTCACGCGCACACTCACGCGCTCACTCACGCGCTCACTCACGTCCATTAAGTTATTAGGAGCGTCTTCTTAATGTGAACTTAAGACGGTAGGATGGAAAAGAACAGGAGGGGAAGATATAAACAATAATGGAAAGATGGAAAAGATAAAAGATGATAAGAAGTTGATGGGAACACTGATAAAGAATAAACAAAGGGGAAAATATAGTTATGCAAGACATACACACACACACACACAATTGACTTTTGTCTGACATTTAGGGAATTAACAGGAATTAACTTTGTTTCTTCACACGTGACGAGATAATTCTCCATTTACACTGAAACAATTTAGACTGTGTGTGTGTGTGTGTGTGTGTGTGTGTGTGTGTGTGTGTGTGTGTGTGTGTGTGTGTGTGTGTGTGTGTGTGTGTGTGTGTGTGTGTGTGTGTGTGTGTGTGTGTGTGTGTGTCCGCGTGTGAGTGTGTGCATGAGTGCGAGTGTGTGTGTGTGTGTGTGTGTGTGTGTGTGTGTGTGTGTGTGTGTGCGCGAGAACACATAAATCTCAGGATTTGGTTTCATATCTGTGTCTTAATAAAAGCTTGAGGAACAAGAACATTCTCTGAAGCCAAAACAATACAAAAAGAACAAAAAAACAATTACACAACAATAACACTAAAGCCTCCGTACAAAACCAGGCAGACACTCCTCCTGGGTCTCAGACGCACACATTTAAACACACACACGTATGCAAATTGTTTAAAAACATGGAATTTTTCAGAAAGTTTAAAGTAAAAAGAAATAAAAAAAATGTGTATGATAATTCATTGAAAATGAATACAAATATTACTTTTCATCAAATTTAAAGTTCAAATTGTATTAAAAACATTTAAGTATGGTAACTTTTTTAATTAACTTTATAATAAAAAATATTTTATATATAATTTTATAATTATATTTAAGTTAATTTAAAAAAATGTAAGTTTTGTAAAGTATGGTAACATGAATGCAAATATGTGTGTAATTTGTTTGTAAATTAAATTTAAAGTTATAACTTCAAAGTTAATAAAAAAATTTAAGTATGGTAACAATAACGCAAATATTACACAATTTATCAAATTAACTATAAAGTTAAAAACTTTAAAGTCAATAAAAAATTAAGTCTTGTAAAGTAACATGAATGCTAATATATAATACACAATTTTTGTATTTTTTTTGAAAATTTATACTTTTATCGTTACTTTAAGAATATGATCTGTGAGCTAATAAATGTGGTTGTGGGCGGAGCTATGAGATGAAAAGAACCAATCAGCTTCCGGGAACAAATAAAACATTATTATTAGACAGCGACCGGCCGGAGAGACAGACAGATGTGAGACAGACAACATCTGCAGCGCTGCACAACACACACACACACTTACACACGGAGAATATCTGACACTCCTCTATTATGACATCTATAACTCTAGCTAGTTAAGCACTGGTTTTGTCTTATTGCAAGACTGCAATTCTTGCATCCAGGCTAATCCAAATCGCTGATTAAATCTGTTCTTTCTAAAGACACTGGACGCTTGCTTTTGTGTCCGAGTATTAACTGTGTGTGTGTGTGTGTGTGTGTGTGTGTGTGTGTGTGTGTGACTGTGTGTGTGTGACTGTGTGTGTGTGTGTGTGTGTGTGTGTGTGTGTGTGTGTGTGTCTCACAGCGGATTACAGAGGAATGCAGACAGAGTTTTCCAGAGGTTATCAAGCGCTGTGATTCCTGTGAAATCTCCTGAACACTTTCACTGAACCCACGCCTCCTCTTCTCAGAACTCAGGTCCTTCAGTGACGCAACATGCTCATGGACACAGGTGAGAGTGTGTACCAACAGTACAAGGCGTGCTAAACAACAAAAGGAGCTTAACTTTTGTAACCGCTAATAAGCAGTTTCAGGGAGTAACTTACTACTAGTGAGGATACAAATGAGCCAACATCTGTCAGAAGTGTGACAGTTTTCAAAACAAAGCAGCTTTTTAAATGACAAGCAATGGTGTAGTGCATAAAAACTAGGGCTGGGACCATACACCTCCTGATTCAATACTATCATGATACGATATTGCAATATATTGCAATTTTTTTAACACTAGACCATTGGGAAAAGTTAAATCATACACTTATACATGATGTATAAGATGAATCATATTTACAAAAACAAATCATCACATCTTTCTGACTTATTTCAGAAGCATCATACAGTACTACAGTCTCTTGAAAAAATGATTCAATAACAAATAAATTTTTTAACTGTCACTTGTCGCCACCTACTGGCGAAACAATGTAATCGATAAATGCGTTATTTTAAGCACCAAGTTTCTATCAAAAGCTGATTTTGATCGCTATCGCAGACATCAGTGTTCATATTTGAGCTTTAAACTTTTATCCAAGTACTTCTATGATCATTTTAACTATTGCGTCACAGAAATAATGAAACTATGAGGTTGAAAAGACTGTTTGTGAAGCTGTTTCATGACGACTCTCTCCGGGTCTCTGAATGTTGCGATATGATTTTGTCAAAGTTTAATAGACAGACGAATTGAAAGATTGTGTGGGTGTTTAAATGGAGATCACAGTATTTAAAGATGAATCGTGCAGCTCTACTGTTTTATCTCTCTCTCAGTATCTGAGCAGCGCGAGGGCTTTCAGTGCGTTCAGTCTCGCGTCACTTCCACGCGAACACTTGTGATGTTACGACACTCAACACTCATAGATAACGACACACTTCTGTGGGAACGAAAGTGGCTAACTTCTGTCAACCTCGTCTACAAGCAAGGAGCAAAGGACACAAATAAAGCAATTGAATTTGAATTATTATAGATTCTGGAATAAAAAAAACGATTTTAGAATCGTAAAAAATAAAATAATAATAATAATAATAATAATAAAATAAAATAAAATAAAATAAAATAAAATAAAATAAAATAAATTAAATTAAATTTTTTCTCCCAGCCCTAATAAAAACTAGGGGTGTAACGATATTTAAACCGAACAGAAAAACCTCGACAGTACACCGCGATACTCTCGAACACGACCCTTCCAGCCCTAGACTATTGTTGAGGTTGACCTCACTTTACCTTATGTCACAAAACTAATTTTTCTTCCTTGACATTTGATTAAATAGTAATTAGGGGGTGTAACGACATGTATTCGTCCCGCGAATTTTCATGTGTCTGTGTACCTATATGACGAATACAGCGAGCCTGACCACCAATAATCGCAATCAGCTCCACGTTTTGTTACTTTTGATAAGAAACAAAGTGTCATTTTTCAAACTGAGTCCATTTTCTCATGAAATTCAAACAATAAATGCCGTTTTGACGCTCTTTAATGTGGCATGACAAATCACTATATAGGTGCCATCTCTTCCTAATAAAGATGAATGAACATCTGAAGGCATGTTCAGATACAGTACAACTTACTGAAACGTATTATTTCTCGTGTAATCGCCCAATCAGTGTTTCGACGGCGGAGAGACCGTAAAACAGCTTGTAAACAAAATCCCACATAGCATTACATTTACCTCAGGACAGTCATTCTGTTTCCACAGCTTGTTAGTCAGCTAGAGAAATTAACTTTCTCTAAATATATGCATTATATACATATATATATATATATATATATATATATATATATTCAATATGTCTCTGATGTCCCCAGAGTGTGTGTGTGAAGTTTTAGCTCAAAATACCCCACAGATATTTTTATATAGCATGTTAAAGTTGTCACTTTTTGAGGGTGAGCAAAAACGCACCGTTTTTGTGTGTGTCCCTTTAAATGCAAATGAGCCGCTGCTCCCGGCACAGGGGGCGGAGCTTCAAGAGCTTGTGTCCTTTTACCTCACACACACATGCACTTAAAATTTCAAAAACGTTTAGCCTTATGTTCAAACCGGAGTCAGACAATGATGGAGAGACTCAAGAAGAAGTGACAACATGTAGAAGCAACAGGACATTTCTGAATGGTTAGTTGATGAGTTTATGTAGCTGATGTGTAGTTATCTTCTAGTCATTGATTAGCATATTCTGTCATGATAATCTATAAATCGTGTTCAGGGGGCGGGTTTATGCAAATTCTAGGGTTGGTGATGTCACTAACCCGGGAGGAATGTGGTGTAGTCTCTACCAGCCGTTTGTTGTAGTCCTTAAAAAGCGATTTCTTTAAAAGCAAATATCTCCCTTTGCTTTGAACTTTGAGCGTCGTAACTTTGCAGATGTTGTTTATGCTCAAACAGCAACATTACACACTAACTAAAGTTAGAAAAGTGAAATCATAATCAACCACCCCTTTAATGATGTCTTGATTATTTAATGTAGGCTATGTTTAAAATATGCCAATGACAGTCACTGTGTCGCCTGACTGATAAGCCTATTTCAACAACGAATTGAAGTAAAAACAATAATTTTTCATAATTTTTTTTAATTTGAGTGTTGATTATTAATATCTAAAAAAATAAATAGCAACTTTAATTTAGGCTAATAGTTTTGGCTCAGTTGTTAACCTTCAATATTATAGTAATGTGCAAGTAAGGGCTCCCTAAATGTACAGCATTAGATCATTTGTTTTCCCTTAAGAAACTTTTAACTTTAACTGAATCATTTAAAGACCGCTGTATCTTTACACCCCTAATAAAAACACTATACTTTGCTGATTTTTGGCAAACAAACAAACATGCATACTAAAATGACTGCAATGAATTGCAATGAACATGCATGGAACGATATTGCATGTATTTTTTGAATGGGTTCACAGATGAAGCGATCAGGGTTTGGTGTCGGGACACACACTGGTGTTTTCAGCAAACAAGGACATTAATTCTGTTGTGGAAAATCTTTGGTTACATTTAACATCTCAACATGCAGCAAGAGACACATTTACATTGAACACAATGAGACGTTTCCTCCAAACACGGCACTGTTTACACCCACGCCAACTTCAACTTAGCCAAGCTGAGATTCAGTGTGTGTGTTTGGAGGACGGCATCACAATCCCTTTATTTATGCAATGAGGTTATTAAACACGAGTCACAGCGGACAAACTATACAGTCATAATATAACACAGCCTAAAATGCTTTTATAATAGTGACAATATAGTCAAACTATTAGGAGGACACAAATTACAAAACACTTTACAGTAAGCTCTGATTCGTTGGTGCTGCAGAATATTAGTTAATGTTCATTTCAACATTAACTAATGCATTTTAGAATCAAAAGTTGTATTATTTGTTAATATTAGTCAATGCACTTTGAACCAACATGAATAAACAATGAACAGATATTAATAAATGCTGTAAAAACGGTTCATTATTAATTTATGTTTGATAATGCAAATGAGATCTTTTGAAAGTGTCACCATTATTTTAGGCAAACTGATGATGTATAATTATTTTTGGACAATAAAAAATAATAATGAAAAAAAATATATTAAAAAAATTATAATAATAAATATATATTTTTTTTATTTTTTTTTATTTTTTTAAGAAATTAATACTTTATTCAGAAAGGACTCATTAAATTGATCAAAAGTGACAGTAAAGGCCTTTGTACGTTGTTACAAAATATTTCTAATATTTTAAATAACTGCTGTTTTCTATTTCAAATAAATGCTGTAAAGACTGGAGTAATGATGCTATATAGATGCTATATAGTATGTTTCTATATCTATATATTGTATTTGTATAAGTATATCTTTATATTTGTATTGATGTAATACAAAAAGTTATAAAAAAAATACTGTAATGAAAATCACTTTGAGAAAATCAACTGAGAAAAATGAAAAACATCCAAAGAAAAACATCTAGACAAATTACATTGATGACAATAACTTTTTGTCATCAAAATAAGCAAAAAGTCCCAATATAGTTCAAAAATAGTCCACAAACAGCTAAAATAGCTTTACTTTCTTTAAGCAAAATTTAAGTGATTTATATTTTTTCTCTTGAATGATGTCAAAATGTCAATGATATTGTAAGATGAACAACATTAATGAGGTCTAAACCTAAACGCGTTCACATCCAGCATGTTTGTTGCATTGACACTTTCTATCCTCCACCTCTAAACCTTCACACAAACCTTTGAACATGTTCAATAACACATTATTAACTCTATATATTAATCTGTGTTGCTTCTCTGCTGCTCTTCACAAAGTTCTCTCTGAGAGGAAAAGGTTCTAAACAGAATCTTCAAGGGTTCCGTCACGGGAACATTTTATGGATTTAGTTTTGATTTATTATGTTTGTTGCAATACATTTTTAATTGTAATTAAAAAAATAATTAAACCGCTCGTACATTCTGTATCTCTAGAAAACAACTGAAATAACCTGTCAAACATGAAAGTATTATGTAATCATTTAAGACCTTTTGGCATAAAGAGTTCTTTAAAACAGAGTCAAGAACCCCTGAATTCTATATAGAACCACATTGAACTTTTTTTTTTTTTTTTTGAGTGCTGATTTTAGATTTTACTGTAGTTTTAGGGACATTTAGGCAAATCCTGGCATACACACATTCAGTTCAGTGGTGTACTGGGAAAAACACCCTCATTAAATCTTATCATTGAGTCTCACACCCAGAGACACACACCTGAGAGAACTCTCTATGCGTGTGTGTGTGTGTGTGTGTGTGTGTGTGTGTGTGTGTGTGTGTGTGTGTGTGTGTGTGTGTGTGTGTGTGTGTGTGTGATCCGCCTCTGTCTTTTCACCATGGTTCCCGTGAGAGATGGAGTGAATGAATGAATAAAGGAAAAAAGTGAATCTTTCACTCCCAGACACCAGAGAGACAGACAGAGAGAGAGAGAGAGAGAGAGAGAGAGAGAGAGAGAGAGAGAGAGAGAGAGAGAGAGAGAGAGAGAGAGAGAGAGAGAGAGAGAGAGAGAGAGAGAGAGCTGGATTGGTACAGTATTTCTCGCTCTACAAAAGAACACGTATCCATGACGACCACGTTCACATCAGCCCACTGGCCCAATAGAAACATCTAAAGATTGATGGAGAAGCTCTGGACACGGTCCAGAAGAAAGCTGTTTTTATCCCACTCTCTCCCTCACACACACACACACACACACGGAAGAGGGCATTCTCAACTGCAGGAAATTGTGAAAGAGCCAAAGAAAGAGAAATTACAGCCAGAGGCTGTTTGCAGGTGTTCAGAGAGAACTATAAACAAAGACGTGTGTGTGTGTGTGTGTGTGTGTGTGTGTGTGTGTGTGTGTGTGTGTGTGTTGCACCAGATCAAATTACGTGAGAATCTTTGTGTTTACGGGATATCACACAAATGTATTCAGATTAGCAGCTTTGTCAGGTCAAGTCACCTTTATTTTTATAGCGCTTTATATAATAGAAATAGTTTCAAAGCAGCTTTACAGAAACAAACAGGAAAGTAATCGATGCAAACTTCAAATATGAGACAAATTCTGCTATAAAGCAGCTCTAAAAAGATAACAGCGTCATTATTCAGCTCAATTCGGTTCGGTTCATGGTAGCATATCACACTTGTAGTTCAGTTCTCTTGGTTCTTTTGGTCACGACCAAAAATAAAGTGATAAATTTTGTCCTGGTTCGCTTAGTTGTTCACCTTTAAGCCTTAACCTAATGATATGAAACAAAAAACGGCGTTTATGACGGAACTTACTGAACATTCAAAATAATGCTGCGCGTTAAATGTGCTCATTGTCTGTGTGTACATATGATGGTATTTTTACCAGCTGAGAACTCAAAGAATGCTGTGTTGCGTTCATTTTACAGGCAAACTGCAACAGAGTTCATTTGGAAATGGACCGAGACCCATCTTTTCAGCGTCTCGGTCCTCGTTTGGTTCGGAGGGCAGCGTTCACACTCACTGAAATGAACTGCACTAACAGAGAAACCGCAAGAGTGTTCTTTTTAATCCAACCAAACATGCAAAGTGTGAACACACCCTAAGACCTCAACTAAGACCTCAACGTGGCAAGGAACCCAAACTCCATCAGGTGACAGAAATGGAGAAAAAACATTGCGAGACACACACACACACACACACACACACACACACACACACACAGACGGATAGTCAACAGAGAATACTGTCTGAGCCTGAAAACACAGAAAGCGTCAAACAATATCAAATTACAAGAAACAGTGCCAGAAAGAGTCTGATGCATAATTACACACAAAAATATCAAGTTTCCTCAAAACAACAAGTTCTACTTGACACATTCTCCTGGAGTCAGGGTGGAAAGGTTTGCAGGTGAATCTCAGTCCAACACCAAAAGAAATAAGAAAATATTCTGCTTTAGCAACATTACACCACCATTGAGGACCATCAAGAGTTTTATTTGCACTGCAACACTGTTTTCATGACAATTACGCACATTTCTAAATAACTCATTAAAGTAATGCAGAAAAAAAATATTATTAAAATTATGCATTTGTACATTTGTTTTACTGCCTATAAATGTATGCAGATTTATAAATAAATTAATGCTGTGGTGCCGTGACCCGGATAGATTTAGGTTTAGAAGAGTTTAACAGAGACCAGCTAGCGACTGATGCTAGAGGTTGCGGTCTTTAAAGTCATTGTTAGCGTGCCCTCCTCCCATGTCGGAAATCCCAGTTTGAATCCTGCTCGGAGCTGTGCGAAAAGAACCGGAGGGGTTACATTGGTGCCGTGACCCGGATGGGAGTGATGTTTAGGGGGGTGAATGTAACAGAGACCAACTAGTGACTGATGCTAGAAGCTGCAGTCTTTAAAGTCTTTGTTAGCGCTCCCACCTCCCATGTCGGAAATGCCAGTTTGAATCCTGGTCATAGCGGTGAAAGTACAACTGAAGGGGTTACAGTGGTGCCGTGACCCGGGTGGGAGTGAGGTTTTCAGTGGGGAGTGTAACAGAGGCCAGTTAACGATTGACGCTAGAGGCTGCTGTCTTTAGCGTCCATGTTAGTGCGCTCGCCTCCCATATCGGAAACGCCAGTTCGATTCCTGCTCGGAGCGGAGCGAGTAGAACCGAAGGGATTACAGTGGTGCCGTGACCCAGATGGGAGTGAGGTTTAAGGAGTGAATGTAACAGCCCAGGGTCAATTCCTCCATGGGCGTTTGAGCTTGATTCATGCCCAGGAATGGTGCACCCTGCCTGGGATGCACTTTGAGAAAACCAGCCTGTCTTTTTCTGGAGGTTTCATACTTCCAGAGCTCCACCGCGGTGGAATCTGGATTTTAAACCCACCCAGAGTGACTGAGTGGGACTCACGATGAGGAGGGACACCCTGCTCTGCACCTTCTTACCCTCTCCACGACAACACCCCGAGGGTCCATTTTTTGACCGCCTTTGCTAGAAATCGAGCTCCAGTAGGCATACGGATCTGTCTGTGCCCGGGACTGAGGCACCCTCCCTGGGCTGGCCAGGCAGGTCTGAGAGCATGGAGCTTTGAACCCACTCAAGGTCTGTGTGGGTCCTAACGCCCCAGTATAGTAATGGGGTCATTATACTGTCAAAGAGCACCGTCCTTCGGATGAGACGTTAAACCGAGGTCCTAACTTTCTGTGGTCATTAAAAATCCCAGGATGTCCTTCGAAAAAAAGAGTAGGGGTTTAACCCCAGCATCCTGGCCAAATTTGCCCATTGGCCTCTGTTCATCATGGCCTCCAAATCATCCCCATATACTGATTGGCTTCATCACTGTCTCCTCTCCACCAATAAGCTGGTTTGTGGTGGGTGTTCTGGCGCAATATGGCTGCCGTCGCCTCATCCAATGCTGCACATTGGTGGTGGTTGAGGAGATTCCCCCTTCCATATGTAAAAGCCCTTTGAGTACCCAGAAAAGAGCTATATAAATGTGACGAATTAGTTATTATTCAAGAGGCGCAATAGCAACAGCACCCACCTCCCATGACGGAGACTCCAGTTCGAATCCCACTTGGAGTGCGAGTACAACCGGAGTGGGAGTACAACCGGAGTGGTTGCAGTGGTGCCGTGACCCGGATGGGAATGAGGTTTAAGGGGGGGTGAGAGTAACTGAGGCCAGCGACTGACACTAGAGGCTACGGTGTTTAAAGTCCTCGTTAAGCGCCCCCACCTCCCATGTCAGAAAAGCCCGTTTGAATCCCGGTCATAGTGGTGAAAGTACAACCGGAGGGGCTACAATCGCATCAAATCTTTGAAAGAAATTAAGCATTTTAATTGAATTACTTAATAGGTACTAAAACATACAACTGTATATCCTGCCTTTTTTGATAAGTTATGTCTACTTTTAGATTTACCAGCCCTAAATAACATGCCGAACACAACAAACTGTGGTTGGTCACGTTACATGTCAGTCTGACTAACTCTTTTCTGGTCTGGATGGTTATTGGTTAAAATTAGCTGCAATGTGGACCACAATTTATAGCCAGAGTCAAAAAGTCTAACAATACAAGACTAAAAGAGTTGGAGAGGTAAATACATTCATTATGAGCTGCGGGTGGGTTTTATCTGCTGTTGGTCTGGTCACATAATAAGAGGAAATATGTCGATGAATTGTTTTGATCTGCGTGACCACACATTTATTACAGTTCTGACACACACGCATGGATCTTTGATTTGGACCATGTCTTTGTTTACTGGGTGCGGAGTCGTACTCTTTCATTGAATGTGGTTTGTTTTCCTTACTTTCTTCTCTCTTTTTCAGACTTGTCATTTAATTCCTTTAAATGTTCGGCAGCGGGAATGAACTCACTCACCACATTACTGATGAGAGATTCATCATTCCTGCAGCAAAGCGTGCGTGTGTTTGTTCACTTTTATTCTGGGCTGCTTTGCATGTGATCAAAAGGATGTTAAATTAACACTTGCATGCAAAATTAATACATGATACATAAATAATGCACTTTTTAAGCAGATGGACACCAGTTTACTGAAATGCAAAAAAATTTTTTTTTAGATATTTGTACTTGAAAACAAGACAAAAATACTGAGTGAGGACATCCGTCATTTTGCAGATACTTTTTAATCCAAGATTAAATGACAGAAAGTGCAGGTTTACTAGGGTAACCAGAGGTTAAAAGCTCATCAGGCATCTCTGTAACTCTTCAACCTACGCGAGATTGAACCTGCGACCTTTGGGTTTCTGGACAAAAGCACTAGACTCTCTCTCCTTGAATTTATTGGTGGTTTTATTTTATATTTTATTATTACATTAGTGTTGTCTTAACGAATTTAACAACTTTTTAAAATAACTTTGAGCATTAATAAAAAAAACAATAAAACTATATTGTATTTAAAAACTACAATATTGTATGTAAAATATATGATACTATAATATAGCAAACCAAAAATAAAAAAATTGTGTAATAAATCAAATATTTAAAGCTGCCGTCGGCAACATTTTTTTGATCATATTCAGTGTAATCGACACTATAATCCGACAGAACAACATAAATAAGGTGGTTTTAGAAAAAAACCCGAGCTTCTAACTCCACCTGGAGCGTGTTATTTGTTTTGCAAAAATCCAGCGCTCCCGCTTCATCAGGTCCAATCAGCGCAGGGGGGTGTGAGATCTGACTGTCAATCACAGGTCGTGCACACGCCACAGATCCCCTCTCCCTCGCGCAGACGCGCACGTTACAATATCACATGCACACGCCACGCCTGAAGTTCGCCTGGAGATTGCATGAAGCGTGATGGCGGAGAGAAAATCTACTAACAAGCTTCCAGTTCCTCGGTTATTGCTATCTATGGATAGATTAGCCAGGGCAGCCTACCTCCGAGTCCATGGTGTTGATAGATGCTGAAGAGACGGACGCGTTCACAGAAAATCAGGTACACACGCACAGTGACGCACTGACGAGCACGACCTCGATGGGAGGGTGCTCGCTGGTAGTGGGGAGGGGCATGAGAGTTGTAAACATTCAAAATTTTGGCTAATCGACCCAATCTGCCAGACTTGCCGACGGCAGCTTTAAAATAATATAAAAAATATTTAAAATATAGCATAATAAAACAAATATAAAATACAGTATAATAAACAAATATTTTAAATAATATAATATAAAAACAAATATTTCCAAAAAATATAGTATAAATAAACAAATAAAATGTTGTATAATAAAACAAATATTTTAATAATATATAATGTAATAAAACAAATATTTTCAAATAATATAGTATAGCAAAACAAATATAAAATATAGCATAATAAAAAAAATATTTTATCCTAAAGATTTATTTTTGCATGTGACATTACCATGTTTTTATACTTTTAAAAAGGTGAAATCAGCTGCTAGACGCCCATTATAGAGTGTTTTACAGAATTAATTTCTGTGGAAATCGGCAGCATGTCAGATAAGTTTGTATATTCTTTTAACAATTTGGCATTCTAACGATGGATTGGATGATTGACAGCTGTCAGTCAAACGACTATATGAACATCAAGATTCAGAGAGCCCATGTGAGAGAACATTCCCATACATGTTATACACTTATTACCTCACGTGAAGATCAAGAGCAAAACTAATCAATAACCCCATGTGTGTAAGTGTTATCTGAAGACGACTCTTATCTGTTACTATGAACAATGGAAATACACACGCGATTTATTGATTCAGTTATTCCAGGATTACACCTAGACATCGCAACACGGCGATAATAATTATAATAATTAATAACCTATGGACATCAGCAGATCTGACGTGATTTATGAGTGTTTCAATAACAGGTTTCCCTCTAATAATGAGGGCATGATTTATGAAGCGTAATGAGATAGTGGATCTCAAAACAAGTGCGTGTTAATGTTTGTACCAGAACCAAAACAAGACATCAGCTCGACTGGAACGGACAACTGGGTTTGTGAGACAGAGAGAAAGGATGTTATGTAAAACTAAAGTTCCTGTTCTCCTTTAAACCCATTAACTGTCTTTCAGTACCCACAATGCATTTCTGCACAGGGTGCCTCACGACCCGGTGCTGAATACCGAACGAGAGAAAGTCTGCATGAGATCTTCTGCACTGCAAGGGTTCAAAATTGCTCCAGATAATGAAGAACGAGACTAAACGAGACTAAAGGGAGACAGTCAGAACAGAACAGAATGAAAATCACAAACAATCTGTGAAAATTATGTAACGGAGCATTTTACACCATCCAGATACATTCTTAATGGATTAATATGGGAATTACGGAAGTATGCGGAAGTAAAACAGGTTGAGAAAAGCTATTAATATTGGCAGTCGTGAGAAATGCATCTTTAGATTTGATTAAAGGCCAATAATGAATCATAAAAGATGTTTTAAAATCAGAGACACACTGATACTGTGTGTGTCCATCGCTCAGTTCTCAGCCTGTCTCTTTCAGACCAGCTAAAATACAAAGGCCTTTGTGTGTGTGTGTGTGTGTGTGTGTGTGTGTGTGTGTGTGTGTGTGTGTGTGTGTGTGTGTGTGTGTGTGTGTGTGTGTGTGTGTGTGTGTGTGTGTGTGTGTGTGTGTGTGTGTGTGTGTGAGATTGTGTTGATTCAGCAGAGTTCCTGTTTGCGTAAATACTGATACAGAATCGTTATCTTCCTTTTGAACTAATGATAAAGACATTTATGGCCAATGACTTCTGCGCACACGCGCACACACACATACACACACACACACACACACACACACACGTTTACTTAAATATTTTTTAATATTAATATTAATATTACTATACAATTTACTTATACTATTTCAATAGAGACATATGCTAGACATACATTTAGACACAAAACTCATGTAAAAAATAATAATAATATAATAATCATAAATGTTTCTTGAGCAGCAAATCATCATATCAGAATGAAGGATCATGTGAGAATGAAGGATCATGTGACACTGAAGACTTCTTTCAAAAACATGAAAGAAAATATTAATTATTCTGTCTATACACTAAGTATAGAGGGTGTGTACATTACACAGATAAATTAATTAATCATCAAACTTTAATGGCTGATTATACTGTGAAATATATATTAATGTGTGTGTGTGTCTGTATAAATGTGTGTGTGTGTGTGTGTGTGTGTGTGTATGTGTGTGTGTGTGTGTGTGTGTGTGTGTGTGTGTGTGTGTGTGTGTGTGTGTGTGTGTGTGTGTGTGTGTGTAGTGAAGAAGAGAGAAAGACAGCTACACTGAAAGATGCAGGGAGAGAAAAAGAAGAGAAAGAAAGACAGATATAAACAGAAGGAGAGAGGGAGATTGTCTCTGATTCACGCTCATCACGTTATGGTTTATGAATCATGATTGTTCCTCAATTTAGACATGAACTAAAAACAGACAGAGATTAAAATAGCCTAAACGCTCACAATAAAAATACAAAAATTAACTAACTTTAGCTGGACAATAACTTTAATCTAGATCTGCTGGAAAGCCAAACAATCTCTGTTACTGTACTCTCCTATTATCACTGTAAAGCTGCTTCATCTATATTGTTAAAAGCGCTGTATAAATGAAGGTGACTTTACTCATCAACAGCTCAAGAGTCACACACACACACACACACACACACACACACACAACTGACAGCTCTAACAGCAGAAGATATCTGATAACACACACTCAATCAAAGTCTCTCAGATAACACACGAAAACAGAACAGAGAAGGAGAACAAGACTTACCAAAGTTTGCTCATACTGGAGCGCGCGCTGATCTGTTCCGTCCACAGCCATGACTGCAGCTCTCACACACTCACACACACACACACACTCACTCACTCACTCACACAGACGGAGAAGAGATCAAAAACAACAGATCTCTCTCTCCACACACATTCAGGCACATAAATGTGAGCGTGAAAATGCGGCGAGCGGCGCGTCGGAGCGTCAGCGCGGCTCTTGTGTAATAATGACACGCAGACTTCTGTGTGTTTGGTGTGTGAAAGAAGTTTGTGTTCAGCTGAACGGGAGGCGGGGCTTACAGACAGAAGCTCCGCCCACTGTGCGCGCGGCCTGCGCCTACAAACATTTTTTTTATTTTTTTTATTAATACCATGAACCAGAACAATACAATGAGACATAATCATTCAAATTAAAGTAAAAATAATAATAAAGTAAAATAAAATAAAACAGTGCCAGAGGACAAGAACAAAAAATTATAACAAACAACAGAAAAGGGTGTTACTTTATACAACATCGTACCTGCTTACAGTGCTATAAGCTCTAATTGCCTATTTACACAAAACAGAACAATAAAGCTTGAAATAATTTTTAAAGCAAGAAAAGTTAGATTTGGAGTCAGACCATTTCATTTTATGAATGTGGAACTTTCCCATTAATATTAACAATTGTATAAAGTATGCCTTTATCTTTCTCCATCCCATGATCATTGAAGTGTATCATCATGTCAAATCCACTCAGCCGCAAATCAATGTTACATTTTTCCTTAATTGAACGCTCCACATCAATCCAAAATATTTTTGTAATTATGCAATGGAAAAATAAATGAGCCTGCGCATAAAAACATTCTGAGCTCCCTGCATATAGACTGCGTGACAGACGCGTATCAAACATAAAACTAGGCTTTGTTGAAAATATCTAAATAACTAAAGTTACACTTTTTGTCTCAAAAGAAAGTTTTAGCTTGAATGGACCTTTGAAAAATGCTCCTTTGAGACAATTAAATGTTAGTGAAATAAAAATTCTGACATCAATCACTCTAAATCACCCTCATTTCGTTCCAAACCCGTAAGACTTTTGTTAATTTTCGAATGGAGATGTTTTAATGAAATCTGACAGATTTCTGTCCCGCACAACAGACAAGCTACACAACTGACACTTTTTATGAAAATGTTCATAAAGCGATCGTAAAACTAATCCATATGAATTGAGTGGTTTAGTCCAAATTTTTTATTCAAATATAAACATTAATCAACGCACACCTCAGATAATCCTCAAGCATGCTTGCTTAACGTGCAAGAACCAATGAGGTTCATTCTTGTGTTATGCAGAACGTTTGAGCTTCAGCAAGAACCAATGAGGTTCATTCTCGTGTTACGCAGAACGTTTGAGCTTCAGCAAGAACCAATGAGGTTCATTCTCGTGTTACGCAGCACGTTTGAGCTTCAGCAAGAACCAATGAGGTTCATTCTCGTGTTACGCAGAACGTTTGAGCTTCTGTAAGAACCAATGAGGTTCATTCTCGTGTTACGCAGCACGTTTGAGCTTCAGCAAGAACCAATGAGGTTCATTCTCGTGTTACGCAGAACGTTTGAGCTTCAGCAAGAACCAATGAGGTTCATTCTCGTGTTACGCAGAACGTTTGAGCTTCTGTAAGAACCAATGAGGTTCATTCTCGTGTTACGCAGCACGTTTGAGCTTCAGCAAGAACCAATGAGGTTCATTCTCGTGTTACGCAGAACGTTTGAGCTTCTGTAAGAGCCAATGAGGTTCGTTCTCGTGTTACGCAGAACGTTTGAGCTTCAGCAAGAACCAATGAGGTTCATTCTCGTGTTACGCAGAACGTTTGAGCTTCTGTAAGAGCCAATGAGGTTCGTTCTCGTGTTACGCAGAACGTTTGAGCTTCAGCAAGAACCAATGAGGTTCATTCTCGTGTTACGCAGAACGTTTGAGCTTCAGCAAGAACCAATGAGGTTCATTCTCGTGTTACGCAGAACGTTTGAGCTTCTGTAAGAACCAATGAGGTTCATTCTCGTGTTACGCAGCACGTTTGAGCTTCAGCAAGAACCAATGAGGTTCATTCTCGTGTTACGCAGCACGTTTGAGCTTCAGCAAGAACCAATGAGGTTCATTCTCGTGTTACGCAGCACATTTGAGCTTCAGCAAGAACCAATGAGGTTCATTCTCGTGTTACGCAGCACGTTTGAGCTTCAGCAAGAACCAATGAGGTTCATTCTCGTGTTACGCAGAACGTTTGAGCTTCTGTAAGAGCCAATGAGGTTCGTTCTCGTGTTACGCAGAACGTTTGAGCTTCAGCAAGAACCAATGAGGTTCATTCTCGTGTTACGCAGAACGTTTGAGCTTCTGTAAGAGCCAATGAGGTTCGTTCTCGTGTTACGCAGAACGTTTGAGCTTCAGCAAGAACCAATGAGGTTCATTCTCGTGTTACGCAGCACGTTTGAGCTTCAGCATGAACCAATGAGGTTCATTCTCGTGTTACGCAGCACGTTTGAGCTTCTGCAAGAACCAATGAGGTTCATTCTCGTGTTACGCAGCACGTTTGAGCTTCAGCGAGAACCAATGAGGTTCATTCTCGTGTTACGCAGAACGTTTGAGCTTCAGCAAGAACCAATGAGGTTCATTCTCGTGTTACGCAGCACGTTTGAGCTTCTGCAAGAACCAATGAGGTTCATTCTCGTGTTACGCAGCACGTTTGAGCTTCAGCGAGAACCAATGAGGTTCATTCTCATGTTACGCAGCACATTTGAGCTTCAGCGAGAACCAATGAGGTTCATTCTCGTGTTACGCAGAACGTTTGAGCTTCAGCAAGAACCAATGAGGTTCATTCTCGTGTTACGCAGAACGTTTGAGCTTCAGCAAGAACCAATGAGGTTAATTCTCGTGTTACGCAGAACGTTTGAGCTTCAGCAAGAACCAATGAGGTTCATTCTCGTGTTACGCAGAACGTTTGAGCTTCTGTAAGAACCAATGAGGTTCGTTCTCGTGTTACGCAGCACGTTTGAGCTTCAGCAAGAACCAATGAGGTTCATTCTCGTGTTACGCAGAACGTTTGAGCTTCAGCAAGAACCAATGAGGTTCATTCTCGTGTTACGCAAAACGTTTGAGCTTCAGCAAGAACCAATGAGGTTCATTCTCGTGTTACGCAGCACGTTTGAGCTTCTGTAAGAACCAATGAGGTTCGTTCTCGTGTTACGCAGCACGTTTGAGCTTCAGCAAGAACCAATGAGGTTCATTCTCGTGTTACGCAGCACATTTGAGCTTCAGCAAGAACCAATGAGGTTCATTCTCGTGTTACGCAAAACGTTTGAGCTTCAGCAAGAACCAATGAGGTTCATTCTCGTGTTACGCAGAACGTTTGAGCTTCAGCAAGAACCAATGAGGTTCATTCTCGTGTTACGCAGCACGTTTGAGCTTCTGTAAGAACCAATGAGGTTCATTCTCGTGTTACGCAGCACGTTTGAGCTTCAGCGAGAACCAATGAGGTTCATTCTCATGTTACGCAGCACATTTGAGCTTCAGCGAGAACCAATGAGGTTCATTCTCGTGTTACGCAGAACGTTTGAGCTTCAGCAAGAACCAATGAGGTTCATTCTCGTGTTACGCAGAACGTTTGAGCTTCAGCAAGAACCAATGAGGTTCATTCTCGTGTTACGCAGAACGTTTGAGCTTCAGCAAGAACCAATGAGGTTCATTCTCGTGTTACGCAGAACGTTTGAGCTTCTGTAAGAACCAATGAGGTTCGTTCTCGTGTTACGCAGCACGTTTGAGCTTCAGCAAGAACCAATGAGGTTCATTCTCGTGTTACGCAGAACGTTTGAGCTTCAGCAAGAACCAATGAGGTTCATTCTCGTGTTACGCAAAACGTTTGAGCTTCAGCAAGAACCAATGAGGTTCATTCTCGTGTTACGCAGCACGTTTGAGCTTCTGTAAGAACCAATGAGGTTCGTTCTCGTGTTACGCAGCACGTTTGAGCTTCAGCAAGAACCAATGAGGTTCATTCTCGTGTTACGCAGCACGTTTGAGCTTCAGCAAGAACCAATGAGGTTCATTCTCGTGTTACGCAAAACGTTTGAGCTTCAGCAAGAACCAATGAGGTTCATTCTCGTGTTACGCAGAACGTTTGAGCTTCAGCAAGAACCAATGAGGTTCATTCTCGTGTTACGCAGCACGTTTGAGCTTCTGTAAGAACCAATGAGGTTCGTTCTCGTGTTACGCAGCACGTTTGAGCTTCAGCAAGAACCAATGAGGTTCATTCTCGTGTTACGCAGCACGTTTGAGCTTCAGCAAGAACCAATGAGGTTCATTCTCGTGTTACGCAAAACGTTTGAGCTTCAGCAAGAACCAATGAGGTTCATTCTCGTGTTACACAGCACGTTTGAGCTTCTGTAAGAACCAATGAGGTTCGTTCTCGTGTTACGCAGCACGTTTGAGCTTCAGCAAGAACCAATGAGGTTCATTCTCGTGTTACGCAGAACGTTTGAGCTTCAGCAAGAACCAATGAGGTTCATTCTCGTGTTACGCAGCACGTTTGAGCTTCAGCAAGAACCAATGAGGTTCATTCTCGTGTTACGCAAAACGTTTGAGCTTCAGCAAGAACCAATGAGGTTCATTCTCGTGTTACGCAGCACGTTTGAGCTTCTGTAAGAACCAATGAGGTTCGTTCTCGTGTTACGCAGCACGTTTGAGCTTCAGCAAGAACCAATGAGGTTCATTCTCGTGTTACGCAGCACGTTGCGTAACATATATATAAAGACTCCATCAATCAGATCTTTTAGAATCAGAATTAGACTAATTTATTGACGAAATAAGCTCAAACACATTTTGAATTTGAATAATCTACAGGTGTGTGTGTTACACTTAAACTCGAGCTATAGATCTTCCCTGTCTCCTCTAACACACACACACACATCTCTCACACGGATTAAACATTCACCTCACATAAACGCCTGGGTAATCTTTAAATAGAAAAGAGCACACAAATAAACAAATACTGAACGTGCACTTTTATGATCGTCGTCATACATTTTTCATCTTTCTGTCTGGATGAGGATCGTCTATTAAAAATGTTTTATCATTATGTGTAAAGAATCTTTATGTGTTTCCCAGAAACAAGACAAAGACACCCGTAACTGTGAGACTTTGACTTCACCACGTTGTTTCTCAGTACAACTCAAGGAAAAAACGTCAAGACTTCGGTAACATCAAACTTTATCAGCTTATTAAATGGTTTAAGAGGTGAAAGTGAATGAATAACATTTATTTCTATCTTTTAGCATAGGAAAATAAATGAGAAAGAGCATTTAAAAACATCAAAGCAAATGAAATGATATCCTGAGGTATAATCCCTTTCCATTTTGAAGCATGGCCTATAATGTTCAAATATTAATGTTCTTTAATAATAATAATAAAAGATGTTCTTGCATCAGATGAAAACCTGCTCCCAAACATTGCAGTTTAGCAACACATTGTGTCATAAGCTTTTAAAATTGCTGTCCAAAAAAAAAAAGGGGGGGGGGGGGGGGGGGTTGTCACAGAAAGAATTGAATTGTAATAAAAAATATTGTTAGAAATTAATAACGTTTCAAAATTTCCTACAAATAAAATGTGTGAGTGTCTCCATCTCCTGGTGCATTTCAGTATGAGCGTTCATCACTTTGGGAATTAAATCATAAACACACCAAAAAACAAATTTTAATTATTAAATGCATAGTGGTATAGTGATTAAAATGAAACAATTAACTTAGTTTGAGAAAGAATCATATTCATCCGCAGAGTTATGCATAGACAAAGCACAACCAAAACAATGTTCTTCTGCAAAATGACTTACACAATGCACGTTTAATTATACAAGTTATATTAAGCCCTTGTATCATGCGTGTTTAATTCTGACTGTTCAGAGGAATATTATATTCTCTCCAACTCTTTCTTTAGTTCAGCTGAAGTGTGTGTTTGAGGAATCCTCGTCATGTGTCGTTCCTCTGAAACACACCAGATGACAAACGTCCAGCTAATGACCTGTAGGTCAGCGGCCGGTTAATGATTCTGTCTGAGGAGAAAGAAGATTTCTGTGAAGAAACTCAGAGTGTGACAGAAGCACAACTACTGGAAAATGTGAGACGTCAGTCACATCTGCAAAGCTTAAATATTAAGCACAATAAAGTTAGTTATGAGTCACACAGATACTATAATCCAGACATGAGCATTAAACACAAACAGAAGCAGCAGTTTTAGTTACTTTTTGTAAACATTTTTACATTCTTCTTAAATATTCTGCTAATTTGATCTCAGAACAGGGTTATTATAGTTAATCGATACTAAACTAAAACCATAAAAACACAATTGTGCTTTAAATAACATAGACATAAAAACTTTAACTTATTATATTTCAGCTGTTGTTATCGTTAACTAAACTAAAACCATAAAAAAAAATGTGACTTAAAAATATAATAAAAAAGTAATAAAATTAAAATGAAAAGAATCATATTTTATATATATATATATATATATATATATATATATATATATATATATATATATATATATATATAATTATTATTATTATTATTATTATTATAGTTAACTAAAACTAAAACTAAAAGTAAACCATAAAAACATTTGTGCTTTAAATAAAATAAAAATACACTTAAAAACTTTAACTATATTTTTTATATATTTTTTTTTAAATAAAAAGATGTATTTTTTTGTTTTTTAAACCATAAAAAATTAAACCATTAAAACAGTTGTGCTTTAAATAAAATAAAAAAGAAATAAAATAAAACAAAATATGTAAGATTTTTATTTCAGCTGGTTATAATAGTTAACTAAAACTAAACTAAAACCCTAAATAACTATTAGTTGAAATGAAATAATATATAAAAATGTGAACTTATTTTAAGCTAGTTGCCAAGGAAACATTTCTCATTTTTATTTAGTTTAACTTCATGTACTCAAATAACTATAAGTAAAAAAATAAATAATAAAAGCTATATAGACATTAACAAAACAAATAAAAATGACAGAAAAACACTACAAAATTACTAAGGCTTTAGCAAAAAAAAAAAAAAAAAAAAAATCCTATTCAAAAACGAATTCAACATATGATTAAAAACTATAATAATATCTACTAAAATAAAAGTGCTTCAGAAATAAACAACCTAACAAACTTTAATCTGCCTGAACTTTGACCCTTGATGTCACTCTCTGACCTTTAGTACAGAATAAACCAGACAACAAAGTCAGATTGAAGGTCAAAGGTCATTTTAAGATTATGAAATATAATCTGTCTGAATCGAGCTGAAGCTACAGTGTTAAATCAGCAGAAAGTTTTTAACTGGTAATCACAATTTTAATTTTCATCATGATGTTTAAAGCCTTGATTATACATTTAACCCTGACAAGCGTCAGCTCATTAAATTCACATTTCAATGTGACACATTTCAACTATTTCATAGAAATGATGGTAGTTTTGGAAAAACATCCCTCATCCCAAACACATACTGATGACGAGGGCTCAGCCAATCGGATGCCTGTATTTTGGTCAGTCACAGTCAATCTTTGTCCTTCCGAAAACGCCAACACATCATATTAATGGAGCGCAGATGCACAACAGGAACACACACGCACCACTTACACACACTCAGAGACACACACACACACACACACACTCTCTCACACACACTAAAGAAAAAGCCCAATTTTTGTTGGTGCTGAACATAAGGCCCAAAAGAGAGGGAATCATCCATTAAAAATCTCAAATATTGTTGTTTTATATTTAAATTTTTAAATGTACCATCTTAATTGTTAAACATGTGATAACTTGAAGGAAATACATTAAGAAAAGGTTGCTATGAAGAAAATCCTATTGTTTTTGTGACTGTAGTAGTGACTGTAGTAATGTGGAAGAAGATGCGCTTGCCTTTTTGTAAGGTATATAATAAAAAATAATAAAAAAAGAACAGATAAGCCTTAAAAGGTTTTTAATTGTGACAAAAATACTTCAAGACTACATTATCTCTGGAAACTTTTCTATCATCTAGACAGAGGACGCAATGTTCACGCTGAACCCAGCAAATATTTCAATGAATTACTCTTTGTTATAATTTTGTCACATATAACAATTCATAATTTAATTTTAATAATTAAAAATATGAATATCATTATTATTTTTAAGTATTTTAATTAATATGTTAGGATAATTTATTATTTTTAATTCATTTGGAAGAAAATAGCAAATTAAATTTGAATTTAAAATGTTAGCTCCTAGTAACACTTCTTGTTAACCCTCATTCTTCCCTCGCACTTTGCAACACATCTTTCCCTCTCCTTTCAAAATGACACGAAGCCCTAAAATTATACTCACGTTTTTATACTTTTTTTGCCCAGAAAACTTATTTTATTTCATTTTCATAATATTTGTCACATTTTTTATTTTTTGTTATTTTTTGTTATTTTTTATTTATCTTTAAATTACTAGATTTGATCAATAAATAATAAATAAATGGTAATTTAAGCACATTCCACACATTCTTTCAAATTAAATTCCAAAATAACTCACAATTTCATGCCTAAACCTTTTACAGTTTTTTTTCAGTCGCTAACAAGCGTTTGTCCAACCAGTTGACACATTTTCAAAACTCTAAACACAATTAGCACAGCAACGGTCTTTTGTGGCCGTACCATTCACACATTTCATGTCGTTGTCACACAATGTGCAGTCAGTGAACACAACCATTACACGGACATTGTCCAAACACAGCAGCTCTACAGTGTTCCCTTTGAGAGGAACAGTGAGAGAGTCAAGGAGCTACGACGACCACATGTCCAGGTATAGTGTATATTCAATTCAATGTCCAGTTCTATAAGCTTTGCACTTTGCAAGTAGGTAACACAGTAATAGGTTACAGTACAGTATGGTATATACAGTAATGACATGATTTACATAAACTTTGTTTCAGAGAGTTATGGAATTGGAGGCCAACCAGGCCCCTCATGAACTCATACATATACATAGATGAGGCAGGATTCAACATGGCCAAAAGGAAAAAGGGCCACAGTTGATGTGCCAGGACAGAGAGGTCCTTGTGTGCAGCAATTGCAAATGCAGGATTACTCCTTCACAGATGTCAGGTTGGACCCTATAATACCGAGCGCCTCCTTGCCTTTCTCAATGATCTCCACCAGCGCCTGGTTCCAGGGCAGGATCAGGAGGGTGAAAACATGAGGACCTTTGTAATTACCTTTGGCTTTCCATCATTCACAAGCAATAATAACATGGTTTGAAGTCCACCCAAGACTGGTAAGTCTCTTCCTTCAACCCTATTCACCTTTCCTCAACCCCATAGAGGAGATCTTTTCTGCATGGAGGTGGAAGGTTTATGACCATCAGCCACATGACCAGATGTCCCTCCTCCTTGAAGCCATGGATGCTGGCTGCAGGGACATCACAGTTCATGACGGCCAAAGGGTGGATCCGACATGCCAAGCGGTTTTATCCCAGGTGCATCGCCTTGGATAATATCAGATGTGATGTAACTGTCATACTTTTTATGTTCTATCATAGGCTACCGTGTTTCTACTGTACCTTCTAGTAAACCGTAAAGGGGAAAACAATTTTTGCTTTTTACTGGAATGCTTTTGAATGTGAAAATTACTGTACATGTGGACATACAGTTCACAACCAAGAAAATTTAATGTAAAAACGGTGGATTGCATGTTTTGCATGCAAATACCTGTAAAACTGAAACATAAAAGTCTATGCAGTTTTTGTAATGTCAACAATAGCCAGTATTTTGAAACCTGGTGTACTTTGATAGACTGCATGTACCTTGTGAAGTGAAAACAAGTGGCAGAATAATTTCATTTTGAGTCAGATTTCCAGTGTTTTGGTAAAGTTAGTGTGTGCAGAGAAAGATGTGTTCTATTTTGAAATGAAGAGTAAGTATATATTTAACAAAATGTGTTTTTGAGAAGAAAATTATCCATTTGGCCACTTGTGTTTTGTAGGTGTGAGTCTGTGTTAAGAGTTTAGAAAAAGTATCTGAAGTATGGGTACGCGCTTGTTAGCGATTGAAAAAAACTGTAATTCAGCTCAAAATATCTTACATTGGGTGTCTCTGCCGACCTCTTGTGGGGAAACAAATATATAGCATGATATTTGATGACTCTAGCCACTAGATGGTCTTATAGCTCTATATGGAGCAAATGAGCTGTTCCGCTGGGTCCTAAAGTCAGTTCCTCCTCAGTATGCATTCAGATCCTTTTTTTTTTTTTTTACAGTCTATGATTCAGATACACATGTAGACATTATAAAATACTTTTTTGGGGTAAAGTTTTAGAATTTTTTGTCAGAATTTTGGGCATTTTTAGGTTTTTCTATGTGTAATGAAGCATTCCTCGCATCCCATTCATTCCTAAGAGGGTCAAATTGACCCTCAAGGGAAGGATTTGTTACTTTTTTAAATTTCAACTACAAAACCCCTCGAATCCATTCAAATTATTATTATTATTATTTGTATTTGGAAAGTTTATTTTATGAACTTTCTATTCATCGAAAAATCCTGAAAATAAATAGTACACAACTGTTTTCAACACTGATAATAATCATAAATGTGTCTTGAGCATCAGATCATCATATTATACTGATTTCTGAAGGATCATGTGACACTGAAGACTGGAGTAATGATGCTGAAAATTCAGCTTTGATCACAGGAATAAATTACACTATAAAATATATTAAATTAGAAAACAGTCATTTTAAATTGTCATATTTTTTAACAATATTACTTTTTTAAAATAAAATAAATGCAGCCTTGGTGAGCAGAAGAGACTTCTTTTAAAAACATTAAAAGTCTTACAGATCCAAAACTTTTAGTGTGTCAATGTGCTAAGACTAACTCATGCTGAGTGTATTTGATGTTCTTCTGTACGGTTCAGGAGTTTTTGTGCATTATAAAGTCACATTCTCCACACACACAGTTCACTGATCAAATATAAGCTACACTTAAACATCAAACCAGTAATAACCAGCAAACACAAAGTTATACAAGACAAAATGGATGAAAACAAGTTTCAGACACTAGAATTTATTAAACCAGCAAACAATTTTACACAAAATAGAACAAAACTCTGTTTTATCCCAGTGTTTCATTATAGACAACATTGAATATGCAAGTAGCGCCACCTTGTGGAGGTGTGGAGTTACAGCTCTTCATCTGCATCTTACAGAAAAATCCTATTATAAAGAATTTGATGTTATGTTTCTGGAGGTATCTGATGAATCTTCAGTCTTGCTTTAGTCCTACAAAAAAAGAGACAAACATAAACATTCAGATTATTAAAAGTCCTTCAAATTAAACATACATGGGAAAATGTTTGGATATTATTTGTCCAACAGTAAAAAAAAAACATAAAAAAATAAATAAAAATAAAACATTTTAAAGTCAGTTTAAAGGATATAAAGTCACACAACAAAGGATTTTAATAATTATATTTCATGGTAAAGTTTAGAGATAAACAGTAGAGAGTGGGGACATGGGTGTTCTATAGGTAGTTTTTATTAATGTTTTTAATTAAACATTTTAAATGTTGGGTGAAGTAACTTCTTGTTGACGTTCAAAGTATTGTCAAAAAGGCTAGCTCGACCCTCGACATTATTTTCTATGATGTGCGAATCTCTGAAAATGTTGTTACTTTTTACAGTTTTTGCAGTTTATTCATTGTTTTTCTGTTAAAGCAACTAAATAGCTTATAATACATTTTAAATATGATATTGTTGAAAATGTATTGGTTTTATATTGTTAAGTAGTAGTTACAAATATTTTCTCACATCAGTCAATGCACAGCAGGATCCCACTCTGACTTATGACATATACTGTGACAACATGCCCCGCCAAAGGTCAACTGGGTAATAATGATAGAAAGGAATTTATTTTTATTATTTTATGTTTTACAAAAGTGCTTTTCAAAATAAACCCACATTGAGGAATATTCGCCCTGACACGCCTTTATTTAGCCTACTGTACAACACACCATATTGAACATCTTGTAAAATGTTTTCTTTTTTTTCTCTTTCATATCCAGAATGATCCCACGTGACGTGCATTTTTATAGCGCATTTGTTTATAAAACAATTCACATCTCTCGATAACGCTGGGGGAGAGTATACACGGAGAGTAAAGTAGGGCGTTTTCTATAGGAAGATTAGCAGATAAGTGTTTGTATAAATTCTCAGACTTTAACAAAAGCATTATACTAACTAAACCTACATATTAACACACATAAAGCTGGCACTTGCGTTTTTCGAAAAAAGACAATATAACACAATAGCGACTTTATATCACAGATAAAAGTAGAAATTACCTTTTTTTATTTTTTATTCTGTGGCGGAAACAAACTTCCATATAGAAAGCATTGAAGGAGATCTCATAATAATTTAATATAGATTTACAGTAGTAACAATACATTATATTTTATAATATGATATGATTAAGTTTTTCTCAATCGATTTGACACATTTCTCCAAATGAATGTAGATGCTCTCAAAACAAATAACACAGCTAACTAAACACACTCTTATATTGGCAAAACAGTTCAGATTCACTGCATTATAAAACACTGTATTTTATTCTAGTAATGCATTTATCAAAAATAAATAGTAACATCAAAACTACAACTCTCTGATGAACTATTACAGCATTACCAGCTTCACTTATTAACCAGTTATGAGTTCTTATAGTTCATATGACTCATAAATTGTATCCTGAGTCTCCTGAAGTCAATGATAGTTAGCCATATTGACTTCTTTAATGGTGATTTTTGGTGCAGTTTGGTCCAGTCAAGTCAAGTCACCTTTATTTATGAGTACAGATCATTTCAAAGCAGCGATGCACACGAAAATAACAGAACCAATGATGCAAACTTCATCAAATATGAGAAAACATTCAAATTCTGCTGAAAAGCAGCTCTAAAAAGACATCATTATTCAGCACGATTCAGTTCAATGTCGATTCAGTTCAATGTTCATTCATTTCAATGTCGATTCAGTTCAATGTCGATTCAGTTCAATGCTGATTCAGTTTAATGTTGATTCAGTTCAATGTCGATTCAGTTCAATGTCGATTCAGTTCAATGTCGATTCAGTTCAATGTCGATTCATCTCGATGTCGATTTATCTCGATGTCGATTCAGTTCAATGTTGATTCGGTTCAATGCTGATTCAGTCAGTTTAATGTCGATTCAGTTCAATGTTGATTCAGTTCAATGTCGATTCAGTTTAATGTTGATTCAGTTCAATGTCGATTCAGTTCAATGTTGATTCAGTTCAATGTTCATTTAGTTCAATGTTGATTCAGTTTAATGTTGATTCAGTTTAATTTTGATTCAGTTCAATGTTCATTAAGTTCAATGTTCATTCAGTTTAATGTTGATTCAGTTTAATGTTGATTCAGTTCAATGTTCATTCAGTTCAATTTTCATTCAGTTCAATGTTCATTCAGTTCAATTTTCATTCAGTTCAATTTTCATTCAGTTCAATGTTCATTCAGTTCAATTTTCATTCAGTTCAATGTCGATTCAGTTCAATGTTCATTCAGTTCAATGTTCATTCAGTTTAATGCTGATTCAGTTCAATGACTGTGTAAAATGAGTTAAATTCTAATATAAGCAGCTCAGATGATATTAATCAGTTTTCATAATTCAGTTCAAGTTTTGTTCTCATCTGATCACGTCATTGCAGTTAAATCAGTAATACAGCTTGATATTAAGTTTGTTGATATTAAGGCCTGTTCTCCTTTTAAGAGATACTAAACTATAGGATAAATGTGGTGATAATGGTGTGTCATAAAAGCAGCTGATACACACTACGGTCAAAAAGCCTTTCAGACGCACTATCTAGGGCAGATACTTCATTCTTTAGTTCAGCTGGTAACACTTTACAACAAGAATTCATTAGTATATAACTAACGATGAACAATACTTCTAAAGCATTTATTAATCTTATGTTCATTTCAAAATTTACTAATAGCCTACATTATTAAAATCAAAAGTTGTAGTTAAAGTCGCCTATAGTCAATCATTTTATCACATTTGATCACCAAAAAGACATATTTAAATGTTTTTTTCCTTGAAAAAAACGTACACCTTAAAATATCTTGAGTGTAACTCGACACCCTTGCCTCATTTAGTATGCGCGGTTCTATGAATATGCAAACGAGCCCCGCCTCCACTCACTCAGCTCAGAGATCCACTGGTTGACGATCACACGTTGATCTGATTGGTTACAAGGTAGTTTGTGACGTCAGAAACACCAGCGATTTCAAAGCGTGTGTTTGAGACTGTCTTTGGTTCACTGCAGTTTTAAGGAGAAAATACTCACACGTGGTTTGACTTAAAGCATATTAAAAACACCACATAGACATATAAACAACATTAAAAGCTGGATTTACACCACAGAGGGACTTGACATTTTTGAAATAGCATTAACTTGAACTAACAATGAACAGTTGTATTTTTTATTTACTAACTAACAGATTAATAACTGAAACAAATGTATTGCTTATTGTTAGTTAATGCATGAACTAAAGGGGCCTTATTGTAAAGTTCTACAATTAAAACAAAAGACTCAAATGTATGTGTCTGACTGGTTTTCTGATAGCATGAGCCTCATCTGATGCTGTTGTGAAATGGTGAATGTACACACTGTGAAGCCTTAGTTCAGTTCTATATTAATGCAGTAAAGTTGCTATTTTTTTCCTATCCTTTTTTCCACATTCATCATGTTTTGCACTCATTATTCTCACTTGTAAGTAACATAAAACAGCCCTGGCCAGTTTGTGTAAAAACACCAGTTGCAGACTCGCCCCTGCACTGCAGACAAACTGGTTTCCTTTTTGAGGAGAGGGCAAAACTAGTTGTCCTAGTTTCAAAGTCGTAGTTGTCACATGGATGATGTCCTAAGGGCTTTATCTCAGAAACTGTAAAGGTTTTGGGTCAAAAAATGTTTTATTGCACAAATCCTTGTTTTCTCTAGCAGTGGTTTTGCATGTTGGTTTCAAACACCTTGTTGCAGCATTTGTTTTAAATATATTATGAATTCTGTCCATCAAACTGAAATTTTACATATTGGTGCAAGCTGTTACATATTTTCTATGATGTGCGAATCTCTGAAAATGTTGTTACTTTTTACAGTTTTTGCAGTTTATTCATTGTTTTTCTGTTAATACATTTTAAATATTATATTGTTGAAAATGCATTGGTTTTATATATGTTAAGTAGTAGTAGCCTATGTCACGTTACAAATATTTTCTCACATCAGTCAATGCACAGCAGGATCCCACTCGGACTTATGACATATACTGTGACAACATGCCCCGCCAAAGGTCAACTGGGTAATAATGATAGAAAGGAATATATTTTTTTTTACAAAAGTGCTTTTCAAAATAAACCCACATGAGGAATATTCGCCCTGACACGCCTTTATTTAGGCTACCGTGAACATCTTGTAATTGTTTTGTTTTTTTCATATCCAGAATGATTCCACGTGACGTGCATTTTTATAGCGCATTTGTTTATAAAAACAATTCACATCTCTCGATAACGCTGGGGGAGAGTATACACGGAGAGTAAAGTAGGGCGTTTTCTAGTAGGAAGATTAGCAGATAAGTGTTTGTATAAATTCTCAGACTTTAACAAAAGCATTATACAAACTAAACCTGCATAATAAGACACATAAAGCTGACACTTGCGTTTCTCATGTCTGAATATTACCAGATAAAATGCGTTGCTTTAGGAGCAGAAACAGATACTTCCGTAAACTCACACCTGACTCGGACACCTGTACGCGACAATTACTAACGTTTAACTAATGAATATGCAATTTAATGGCCCAATCACACCACCTAATTAATATGCATGACCGAAAGCTTCCGCATTGAAGGATTGTTCCATTCGCTGAAACTCGCTTACCTTCTGCATTCCAGCCAATCAGACATTCGGACTGTGCTGACGTCATGCTACCTAATTAATATTAATGAGACTGCATATCTTTTTATTTATTTTGCAACTGCGTATCTCTCAGCTGATGCGCAGATCTTTCCTAAACGTCGATCAGAGAGTGTATTAACTCCGCTGCTTCATCATGGACTTCGATCTGAACGCTGGTAAAATGCTGCACAGCTCCTTTAACATTTTAACTTTAATTAAGAAGCACTAGTTGAATATAGGTAGCCTATTTTTAATGGTTTCAGAGTGAAACTAATGTTCTTTTAAATCTTTTTCCCCAGCTGTTGGAGATGACGAGGTGAAAAAGTCAGAGGGAAAACAGGTGGAGGGAATCTTCGGGTTTGGAAAGAAGGATAAAGACAAAAGCAAAGACAAGGTAAAAACACGTTTATTCATAACAATCTAAATCTATCGAAACGCCAGTATCCACAAGAGATATGTGTTGTGATTGTAGTGTTGATGATGTCGTTATGAGTTAAATATGAGAGAAATCACATTTCCTCGTGTTATACAACACACAGGACAAGGGAAGTGTTGATATTGAACATCAGTCACATTCAGTTACAAACTTTACATATGGAAATAGTGTTATAGATATTAAGAATTTGAACAATAGCCGCACCAACTTCCTTATTAAATGTGAAATATGAGCAGTACGGCGTGCAGTAATAGATGTAAATGCTGGTTTATGAGAATGCCATTAGTTGTATTCAGTAATATTATTTTACATTTTGTCTCAGAGTGATTCCAAGGGTAAGGATAAAGATAAGGACAAGCACAAAGGAGAACATAAAGACAAAGACAAACACAAAGACAAAGGAGAACATAAAGACAAACACAAGGACAAAGGAGAACATAAAGACAAAGACAAGAAGAAGAAGAAGGACAAGGATCACAAGAAGAAGGACGGTCACAAGTCCTCCTCCAGTGATTCGGTAATCTTTTTAACAAACTTTAAATGCTGTATTAATGCACAGGTATTGCTATAAAGAGCAAAGTTAGGATTGGGAATTTGGGAGTGACTTGTTTTCCATTTATCAGCAATAAATGAACTCCGTGGACAGACTGCAGAAAGACACAATGACCAAAGTCATCAGGGTTGGGCTGGTAAAACAGGTTGATTTGAGGCGTGGTCCACTAATACGACTGTAAACCGTAGATGCACTATCTAGGGCGGGTGCTTTTACTCTTCAGGGTCTCCTGGAAAGATTTGCTGTGATTTGTTCCCACACAACATTCCAGCAGTTACGTCACTTATCGCACAGATATCACACATTCTGACACACACCCACATAGTTTCCAAAATAACCTTTATTCAGACACACAGAGAGAGATGAGATCTGTGAGTAAACACACAACCTGTTTTGTGAGTATAGATTTGAATGAAACAAGCTATAAGTAAATGTGTATACGAGCAACTTTGCTGATTTGATTATGAAACATGTCATATGCAGTGGCTCCTAAAAGTATTTAGACCATTTAGTCACACTTAACAATGTGTGTCTTTACTAATGTATTTCCTAATGCAGGGGGAGTTTGTGATTGTAATTGTGCAGCTTAAATTTCAATCACATTTTGTCAAAAAATATAAAAAAACACTGATTTAAGGAACATAAATGCAGTAACACTGAACAAAATTATAAACTCAACACTTTTGTTTTTGCCTTTGCGAGGCCGGTTGGCAGTGTTGGGAAAGTTCACTTTCTACATGAACTAGTTCAAAGTTCCGTTCACAAATTTTAAAATGAACTAGTTCAGTTCATAGTTCAAACTTCAAAATTTTGAACTAAAGTTCACAGTTTCAAAAAATGAACTAGTTCAGTTCTTTTTTTCCATATGTTGCTGCGAGCTATTATTTTTCAAAATTATTGCCACAGCCCATATAAAACCACAGACAGCAATTATGTTATCAGTTTTAACACTGAAACTATGTGTCAGATTTCATCTTTATATCCAATTTTAAAATCCTTATCCAACCAGGGTTTACATAGCATTGAGGGTAGGGTTGCCAACTAAACAAATGCGGGACAATCGTGCATGGTTCTTTACAGGAAAATGAGGGACACTCAAAATATTTGTAGGCTATAGGCTAGGCCAACATAACACAGTAGGCCTATGTCATTTCAGGTTCGTATGTGTTTAAAAGGTTTTCAGACAACACATTTGTTTTGATTAAAGTCATATTACACACAATTGTGTGTAATATGACTTTAATCAAAACAAATGTGTTGTCTGAAACCATAGTTCAAAATAATAGTATTTCAATCTGAAATAGAAAGCGAAATTTTAGAGAAATTAAAGAAATGAATAGCCTACTTTTATTCAGCAAATACATTTATAATGTTACGTTTTTTTTATTTCGGATAAATTTACTTTGAACCTTTTATTCGTTTATTTCATTATTCATCATTCATCATTTTTTTTTATTATTAATAATAATCAGAAATGTTTCTTGGCCAGCAAATCACATCAGTATATTATTCCCTCAGGACGATTTCATGCTTTCTTGCGTGGCTGGATGTATGTTGGACTCACAATAATCACGTTGTTTGAATTCGTCAAAACTGATTTGCCGAAATCAAAACCCAGTCGGACAGTGAAAGGGATTTGCCGGTAGCGCGAGTCCGGATCGAAGCGACCAGACAGCGGAGGATTCTGTGCGCAAATCAAACAATGATTTGTCCCAAAATAATAATTAATTCTCAATTTAGAGTTTGTTATTCGTATGGTACTGGTGCGCGTGAGTGTGGACTGTGATTGGATGATGACCGGTGTCGTGATCAAGTGTTGCTGTTGTATCAGATTCAGTCATACATCAGTGGTTAGATCAGCGTCAATAAACGGGACAACGGAGGTTCCGAACGGAACGGGACAAATACATTTCTATAGAAATCTTGCACCCTTATGAACGAAGTTAAACTGAGAGAGCGTGCCGTTCACAGCCACCAGAATGAACGAGTTCACAGTAACGTTCATCAGGCAGTAATAGAGTACGTTCAGTTCACGTTCGCCCAAAATATGAACGAGTTCATGAACTATCGTTCAATGAACGCGTTCAGGCACAACACTGCCGGTTGGATGTACTGCCAAATACTCTGAAACGCCTTTGTTGACGGCTTATGGTAGAGAAATAAACATTCAATTCACGGGCAACAGCTCTGGTGGACATTCCTGCAGTCAGCATGCCAATCGCATGCTCCCTCAAAACTTACGACATCTGTGGCATTATGCTGTGTGATAAAACTGCACATTTTATAGTGCCCTTTTATTGTGGCCAGCCTAAGGCACACCTGTGCAATAATCATGCTGTCTAATCAGCATCTTGATATGCCACACCTGTGAGGTGGATGGATTATCTTGGCAAAGGAGAAGTGCTCACTAACACAGATTTAGACAGATTTGTGAACAATATTTGAGAGAAATAGGCCTTTTGTGTACATAGAAAAAGTCTTAGATCTTATTATATATTTATAAAATCATCTCTATATATATACATGATTTTATTACTTTTTTTTTATATTTTTAAGTCACTATTTTTTTTATGGTTTTAGTTTAGTTAACGATAACAACAGCTGAAATATAATAAGTTAAAGTTTTTAAGTTTGTTATTTAAAGCACAAATGTTTTTATGGTTTTAGTTTAGTATAACGCACATATATATTATATATTTACAAACTTTTGTTAGATCGATATTTACAGCACTAATTATTAGATTACTGTATATCTAGAGAGAAAAACTGTCCAGTACTGAAGATCAAACTCTTGCAGTGAAGATTGAATCTAAAACTCTCAATATTAGCTTACACCGTGTCCGAACTACATGCGACGCGCGATAGAAAGTTATTTTCCAAGGTAATCAAGAGTGTTTGTCCTAACCAGCCGCGACGGCGACACGCGACGAGTCTATTTTAGAAACGGTTTCTATTTTTCTCCGACGTCGCGATGGAACAACAAACACAAAGTGTGGCAATGATCATCTCAGGTACTATTTATGTGCTTTATTTAATGTTAAAAGCGTGTAATGTGACTTTGAATATAATTTAGTGCTCCAGCTTTGTAGCTGTAAAAGCAATAATTCACCTCAGATCTTGAAATTAAACAAATGGAAACAAGAACGTTTCGTTTGTGAACAAACAAGTGTTTTCTTTGACAAAGATTGTTTTAGTAATTCAGTAGCCTATGTATTTGAATAATGTTTAAATGGTGTAATATTTGTGACTTTAATTATGTAGTTACTTATCTATTTTCTTGCGAGTGCGTTGAGATTACTCTGGTGCCGTGCACTCGCCGCGAGACTCCGCCCACACGCTGTTCTGATTGGCTGTGGGTTCTGATTGATTTTGACGCATGATCTCGCAGTCGCCTCTAGTGTGGACAGACAAATTATTTGTCGCTGGAATCTTATCGCGTCTGGTTAGGACACTGAGTCAAGAGGCTGTTATGACCTGTGAGAGATCCTCAGTAGAATCTGTGTGATAGAAACATGCTTTTATCACGAGAACACTTTAAATTACCATCCACTTCCTTTAATTTAAATGTAAAGCAGAAGCTCTGACGTTTTGCCTTTCATCTCCTCTTGTGTCGAACTGAAGAGACACTGAGTGACATTTTAATAATCTGAATGTTTATGTTTGTCTCTTTTTTTTTTTTTTGTAGGACTAAAGCAAGACTGAAGATTCATCAGATACCTCCAGAAACATAACATCAAATTCTTTATAATAGGATTTTTCTGTAAGATGCAGATGAAGAGCTGTAACTCCACACCTCCACAAGGTGGCGCTACTTGCATATTCAATGTTGTCTATAATGAAACACTGGGATAAAACAGAGTTTTGTACTATTTTGTGTAAAATTGTTTGCTGGTTTAATAAATTCTAGTGTCTGAAACTTGTTTTTATCCATTTTGTCTTGTATAACTTTGTGTTTGCTGGTTATTACTGGTTTGATGTTTAAGTGTAGCTTATATTTGATCAGTGAACTGTGTGTGTGGAGAATGTGACTTTATAATGCACAAAAACTCCTGAACCGTACAGAAGAACATCAAATACATCCAGCATGAGTTAGTCTTAGCACATTGATTTGACACACCAGTAAAAAGTTTTGGATCGATATGATTTTTAATGTTTTTAAAATAAGTATTTTCAGTATTTTTTGATGAATAGAAAGTTCAAAAGAACAGTTTTTTTGTAACATTATAAATGTCTTTCCTGTCACTTTTGATCAATTTAATTAATCCTTGATGAATAAAAGTATTTAAATTTATTTTATTTCCCCCCCAAAATAAAAATTCATAATGACCCCAAACCAA